>NC_058082.1:9229359-9405259 GCF_014858855.1 Bufo gargarizans
CTTCTGAGCCACTTCCTCGAAAAGCTTTGTTCAACTTTAAGGTTTCCAATTGACCTAATCCCAAAATGTGCTGTTAGATAAAGACTCCAAGGGGTTGTTGCTTAGGTCTAAGGTGGTCAGGTTGGGAAGGTCAACGAAAGCCTCCGACTCAATGGCTCGAATGTTGTTGTTGGCTAGAAGGAGAGTTGTTAAGTTAACAAAAGGTGCCCCATACCTCCGAAAGAAGGAACCTTGGAGGACACTTATGTTACTTCCAGTCACTGACAAGTTCTGCACCCATCGAGGGACATCCTCGGGGAAGTCCTGCTGAGGAGACACAACATGGCATTGCACCAAACCGGTCTCATTATGGCAGTAGCAGCTTAATGGACAAGAAAGGGTGACATTGATCAAGACAAGCATTCCGAACAACTTCAAAACCAGGGAGCTGTGGGCTTCTGAGGAGCTCAGCAAGGCGGTGGTGATGATGAGGTTGCCATGACGATTGAGTCTGAATCTTCGTGGCATGTTTCGCAGTTTCGAATTAATCTAGAATGTGGCCCCAAAAGTAGAAGAAGAAGTGCCCTTGAGTCCTGGTGACTGTCAATGAAAGGAGGCACCAAAACAGGCGTCAGCTCTCTCATCCTCAGTAGCTGTCAATGCATGGGGAGGCTGGAGGCTCTCGGATGTTCTCCAGCAGCATCACACCGAGCTTCTGAAGTCTGGGAGACTGCCGTCTTTGGATTGGAAACTCTTAATTTGATTTTGATGTCTCTGGCAGGTCAGATGGATGGACTGGTGGCTGACACAAATGCCTCTCCCGTCTCTCCCTCTTTCCCGCCCCCATCAGCTGCTCCTTCTATTCTAGAGGATGAAAGGCTGGAGATTCTATGGGATGTATTCCCAGCAGTAACCAGCATCACCTAGTTCTCTGTGTAGATAACGGCCAGTGATGCTTAACCCTTGGAGGCTCCGTGCTGACAGAAGCTACTACAGTGCATTCATAGGTCTCCTTCTACAATGTCTTGCACACATTTCCTCTCCAGTTCATCGTTCTTCAATCTTCACTGATATTTTAGCCTTTTTAGACATTTCATAGCATTTTCTTAGAATGTTTGAAGGTGGGGAAGGGGGAGGCACTCAAGGCATGTGTGACCTCTGGATGGGGTAACGTCTCCAGGACTGGTTTATTAATATTTTTTATACTGACTGTGACCTCAGTGCTTCTTGTGTGACTACCTATTGGTGGGAACGTTGTGTCCAGCCATGTTCAGGGAGAGATCCTCAAGATGGAAAACTTCACAGAATGTCTTTCAGCTGCTGCCCAACCTCTTTTAGAAGGAAGGAGGATCTTCAGAAAGCTGAGGTTTCTGCTTCACATGAATTATTTAGTATATTTGAAGTCACCACCACAACAGTAGTGATTTGTTAAGGCTCTGTTCACACTAGTGTCAATCTTCCATACATTTACAAATTAATGAGTATATATATATACACACACATGTACATGCAGTAATAGCTAATAAATGCATAAAAATATATATACATATAAAAAATGTATTGCTGTGCAACCTGGAAGATGTGTGTTTTAGGTGAGAAAGTATCTATCTATCTATCTATCTATCTATCTATCTATCTATCTATCTATCTATCTATCTATCTCCTATCTATCTATCTCATATCTATCTGTCTGTCTGTCTATCTATATATTATCTATTCATCTATCTAGTTGGACCTGCCTTTCTAGTACTTTCTTCGTGGTTTGTGGATTTTTTGATGACAACAGATTACACTTTGCTTTAGTAGCCCAAAAACGCATCAAACGGAAGGGAAAATACCTCAATGCCTCGATGCCTTAGTACGACACATTTTTTATTTCCTGATTGGCCTCAGCAGTTTGTAAAAAAAAAAAAAAGCTTTGAAAAAGAAAAAGCTAAAGATTCTAACCCCCATTACAATAACAGTAATATTAACCCCCCGTGCCTCCCACCTTCTCCTCCTCCTGAACAGAACATGTTGTGCTGATGTGAGTAAAATGTTGTATTTTCAGTATGGTTTACCTGTCCCCTCCCCTGATGCCTGCGCAGGCGAGCAGCTGTGTAAACCATAGTCAGCCGCGGGCGTCTCAATATAAACCACGTCCCATTATCCGGCCAAACCTGAAATGTTTTAGCTGTTGACCTGCGGAGACGGCACCAGAATCAATTATCCAGAAATCTCCATGAGATGCAGAGTGGACGATACAAGCAATGTCCCAGCTGCAGAATATTCAGATGCACAGGACAGCGCGCCATTATTAGATGTACAGGACAGCACGCCGTTATCAGATGTACAGGACAGCGTGCGGTTATCAGATGCACAGGACAGAGCACGATTATCAGATGTACAGGACAGCGCGGCATTATCAGATGTACAGGACAGCGCGGTTATCAGATGCACAGGACAGAGTGCGGTTATCAGATGTACAGGACAGAGCGTGGTTATCAGATGCACAGGACAGCGTGTGGTTATCAGATGCACAGGACAGCGTGTGGCTATCAGATGTACAGGACAGAGCGCGGTTATCAGATGTACAGGACAGCGCGCGGTTATCAGATGTATAGGACAGAGTGCGGTTATCAGATGCACAGGACAGTTCCGTTATCAGATGTACACGACAGCGCGCAGTTATCAGATGCACAGGACAGCGCGCGGTTATCAGATGTATAGGACAGAGCGCGGTTATCAGATGTACAGGACAGCGCGCGGTTATCAGATGTACAGGACAGCGCGCGGTTATCAGATGTATAGGACAGCGTGCGGTTATCAGATGCACAGGACAGAGCACGATTATCAGATGTACAGGACAGCGCGGCATTATCAGATGTACAGGACAGCGCGGTTATCAGATGCACAGGACAGTGTACCGTTATTAGATGTACAGGACAGAGAGCGGTTATCAGATGCACAGGACAGCGCGGTTATCAGATGTACAGGACAGAGAGCGGTTATCAGATGCACAGGACAGAGTGCGGTTATCATATTTACAGCAGAGCGTGGTTATCAGATGTACAGGACAGCGTGCAGTTATCAGATGTACAGGACAGCGTGCAGTTATTAGATGTACAGGACAGTGCAGTTATCAGATGTACAGGACAGCGTGCAGTTATCAGATGTACAGGACAGCGTGCGGTTATCAGATGTACAGGACAGCGCGGTTATCAGATGTACAGGACAGCGCAGTTATCAGATGTACAGGACAGCGCGGTTATCAGATGCACAGGACAGAGAGCGGTTATCAGATGCACAGGACAGAGTGCGGTTATCATATTTACAGCAGAGCGTGGTTATCAGATGTACAGGACAGCGTGCAGTTATCAGATGTACAGGACAGCGTGCAGTTATTAGATGTACAGGACAGTGCAGTTATCAGATGTACAGGACAGCGTGCAGTTATCAGATGTACAGGACAGCGTGCGGTTATCAGATGTACAGGACAGCGCGGTTATCAGATGTACAGGACAGCGCAGTTATCAGATGTACAGGACAGCGCGGTTATCAGATGCACAGGACAGTGTACCGTTATTAGATGTACAGGACAGAGAGCGGTTATCAGATGCACAGGACAGCGCGGTTATCAGATGTACAGGACAGAGTGCGGTTATCATATTTACAGCAGAGCGTGCGGTTATCAGATGTACAGGACAGCGCGTGGTTATCAGATGTACAGGACAGAGCGCGGTTATCAGATGTACAGGACAGCGCGCGGTTATCAGATGTATAGGACAGAGCGCGGTTATCAGATGCACAGGACAGTTCCGTTATCAGATGTACACGACAGCGCGCAGTTATCAGATGCACAGGACAGCGCAGTTATCAGATGCACAGGACAGCGCGCAGTTATCAGATGCACAGGACAGCGCGCGGTTATCAGATGTATAGGACAGAGCGCGGTTATCAGATGTACAGGACAGCGCGCGGTTATCAGATGTACAGGACAGCGCGCGGTTATCAGATGTATAGGACAGAGCGCGGTTATCAGATGTACAGGACAGCGCGCGGTTATCAGATGTATAGGACAGAGCGCGGTTATCAGATGCACAGGACAGTTCCGTTATCAGATGTACACGACAGCGCACAGTTATCAGATGCACAGGACAGCGCAGTTATTAGATGTATAGGACAGAGTGGTTATCAGATGTACAGGACAGCGCAGTTATCAGATGCACAGGACACTGATGGTTTTCGGATGCACAGGACAGTGCAGTTATCAGATGCACAGGACAGCGAATGGTTTTCAGATGCACAGGACAGCACACGGTTATCAGATGCACAGGACAGCATGCCGTTATCAGATGTACAGGACAGCACAGTGTTATTAGATGTTCAGGACAGCGCTGGCATAAGAGTGGTTAATCAGCTATCTTAGCTTATGTCATCTTTTTGCAGCCACCATGGGAAAAGAACGGAACGGCCAGCCCAAGAGCAGGAAACTAAGACACCAGAATAAGCCAGACTGAATGGAGCTCAATGATGTGGGGCGTTGAGCCTGAAGTCTGAGAGGCCATCGCTGAGATCCAGGCATCCCTGGAGAAGCTGGTACCTGGAGGGACAGGAGTAACCGCCACACTGGCCGATGCAGCGGAGGCGACGGGAGATTCCACTTCGCCGACTTCAGTGCATCCCACTCGCCTACATGGTGGCCCATGCCTGGAATAGCTGGGAATTTAAGAAGTCCATAGAGGATTGGGTCATCTAGGTCATGGTCCATCTGCAGCCAGGTGATCAGCAGCTGGAGCAATGACTGTGGACTGTTGTGTGGCTCTTGGTGGAGCAAGAGAGTGGCTTCATTGTCGATGAGGAGACCCACAAGGAACTATTATTCGTCAACAGATCAGTGTAGTGGAGCTACCTCTCTCTGGCCCGACACAGCCTCTACAGTGCCTTGCAAAAGTATTTACCCCCCCTTGACTTTTTTTTTTGTTACATTATAGCCTTAAATTTAATGTTTTGTTAATCTGAATTTTATGTGATGGATCAGAACACAATAGTCTAAGTTGGTGAAGTGAATTGAGAAAAAAATCTAAATAAAACTATTAGAAAACAGAAAATTGGCATGTGCGTATGTATTCACCCCCTTTGTTAGGAAGCCCATAAAAAGCTCTGGTGCAACCAATTACCTTCAGAAGTCACATAATTAGTAAAATGATGTCACCTGTGTGCAATCTAAGTGTCACATGATCTGTCATTACATATTCACACCTTTTTGAAAGGCCCCGAAGGCTGCAACACCTAAGCAAGAGGCATCACTAACCAAACACTGCCATGAAGACCGAGGAACTCTCCAAACAAGTAATGAACAATGTTGTTGAGAAGTACAAGTCAGGGTTAGGTTATAAAAAAATATCCAAATCTTTGATGATCCCCAGGAGCACCATCAAATCTATCATAACCAAATGGAAAGAACAAGGCACAACAGCAAACCTGCCAAGAGACGGCCGCCCACCAAAACTAATGGACCGGGCAAGGAGGGCATTAATCAGAGAGGAAGCACAGAGACCTAAGGTAACCCTGGAGGAGCTGCAGAGTTCCACAGCAGAGACTGGAGTATCTGTACATAGGACGACAATAAGCTGTACGCTCCATAGAGTTGGGCTTTATGGCAGAGTGGCCAGAAGAAAGCCATTACTGTCAGCTAAAAACAAAATGGCACGTTGTGAGTGCATGTGGGAGACTCCCAAAATGTATGGAGGAAGGTGCTCTGGTCTGATGAGACTAAAATTTTACTTTTCGGCCATCAAAGAAAACTATGTCTGGCACAAACCCAACACATCACATCTCCCAGAGAACACCATCCCCACAGTAAGACATGGTGGTGGCAGCATCATGCTGGGGGAATGTTTTTTAGCAGCAGGGACTGGGAAATTGGTCAGAGTGGAGGGAAAGATGGATGGTGCTAAATACAGGGATATTCTTGAGCAGAACCTGTCCCACTCTGTGCGTGATTTGAGGCTAGGACTGAGGCTCACCTTCCATCAGGACAATGACCCCAAACACACGGCTAAAGCAACACTTGAGTGGTTTAAGGGGAAACATGTAAATGTGTTGGAATGGCCGAGTCACAGCCCAGATCTCAATCCAATAGAAAATCTGTGGTCAGACGTAAAGATTGCTGTTCACAAGGGCAAACATCCAACTTGAAGGAGCTGGAGCAGTTTTGCAAGGAGGAATGGGCAAAAATCCCAGTGGCAAGATGTGGCAAGCTCATAGAGACTTATCTAAAGCGACTTGGAGCTGTGATTGCCGCAAAAGGTGGCTCTACAAAGTATTGACTTTAGGGGGGTGAATAGTTATGCACATTGACTTTTTCTGGTATTTTGTCCTATTTGTTGTTTGCTTCACAATAATAAAAAAAAAAAGTTGTGGACATGTTCTGTAAATTAAATTATGCACATCCTCAAGCAATCCATGTTAATTCAAGGGTGTGAGGCACCAAAATATGAACTAAGTCAAGGGGGGTGAATTTTTTTGCAAGACACTTTTGCAAGGAGAGTGACTCTCCTATCTAAGCCCCTGGTCTCAGCACCGGAAGACTGGCCAAAGGATTCAAGAGAATCGTCCCTGGTGTGCTACCTGCAGGAGACGTGAGAGGGAGTTCTACGGTTCCTGGATAGGCCGCAGCCACCCGGGCTACCTCCACCGCCTCTAATCCATATAGGGTCCAACGTCGCCCCGACCTTCTCCTACTCCCCCCTGGCCATTAAATACCAGCTGTCCTGGAAGCTGCCGCTTGCCACCAATCGCCGGAGGCCTTACTTTTACCTCCTTTGCAATTGGTTGGGCTCTCCAGGTCTGGTATGAGGTTCTGATCAGACCGAGTGTGGCTACCAGGGGGCAGTGGAGCTCTGCTGCCAGGCCTCAGGTAGCTGCACCAGGGCAGAAGTGTCCACTTATGAGCTTTAGCAGTTCCAGCAGTGAGGAGGACTTCAGATCCCTCATCTGAGGAGACCTCATGCTGTGAAAGAAAAATCATGTACTACTGGAGCCACAACATGGACTGCATCTGACGGGTGAGAAAATTGTTAGCCTTTTCTGTTTTGTTGCCCCATTCTGTCTCTTACCCAAAAGAGAACAGCTTGTTAGGACTCCACCCAAAAAAACTACCTCCAAGTTGTGCCCATCGGCACCCATTCCTCTTTTTTCCTCTTCTCAGGTTAAGTGGGAACTCTAAGTTCACTATAGGTTCTAACTAAGATACCAATGACACTGCAATAACATATGACTCTGTACTACCTCATGAGATCAGTAGTGGGAGCCTCACCTATGGGTTCTGCGAGTGTGTGCCATTGACCATCCACAGTGAGCCTTCCATGGCATGCAGCTCGTATAGCCTCATGACTCTTTAAGCCTATAGACTGGGTATTAAGAGGGGGTCAATGGCCAAAAGCACCCCACTCAAAGGTACCAGAACTGCTTAAAATTCCACATTTGTACAGCAGAGAAAGGCAAAGCAAAGTGTCCGAAATTACCTGCCAGTGCACCCCAAAACCTGCTGGAGCCAGAGAAAGATCAAATATTATCTGGATGTAAGTTTATTGAAGTAAACTGTTGATCTTTATCAAGTCTGGATTTGGCTTATTCCTCCAGCTACAACTCTCTTTGATGCTACAAAGCCTAACTCCGTGGAGCAACAGTATCCAGGTAGGAGCACCATGACATACAGAACTAGTAAGGCCGCAATATACCACTCGCCATTCCTAAACACTGGGACAAATCGGCCGGGGGGGGGGTCTGCCCGTTGTAAATATAGACCTGCCCTTCACTTTGTGAATGGTCCAGTGACAAGCCCGTACTACTTGAAGAACATCATTAATCCAGTCATTATGCCTCTGCATGAACAACAGGAGGACAATGTGCCAGCTCATTGAGGTCACATCTTTATGGAACGGCTGCTGGCGACTGGGGGACCTCACATGGAGTGGCCTGCACTCTCTCCAGATCTGAATCCCTTTGAAAACCTATGGGATCAGCTGAGTTGCAGTGTAGAGGCATGTAACTCTGTACCTCAGAACCTCAATGACCTGAGGGCCCCCCTTCAAGAAGAGTGGGATGCCATGCCTCAGCAGACAATAAGACGAATGGCAGGAGACGTTGTGGTCAAGCTGGAATTGATGCTCAATGCCACATGACAAGTTATGGAGACACTGACACTTTGTGGCGGTATACCCAGCACTGGGGTCGGCTTTTGTTTCCATAAATAGTTTGAGATGAGGAAATCACCATTGCTGCTTCTACTTAATGCCCGACGTTCATGATATAATATCACTGGAGCCGGAACTTTATACGTTTTCCATAAATTTCACGGAAAGCCAAATATTCCTAACTTTTTGTGAGTATTGTGTCTGTAGTGTCCCACTAGGTAGGAGTGGGCACTACACAAGGGTCAATTGGGTAGCGTGTTACTTCTGCTCATAAGGGACAGTGATATTGTATTGATCTATGCATTTAATTGTAATTTACTGTGTGTTTTTACATGCAATGTTTCCCCTGTTAATATTCAGCAGGCCTAGTGGGGTGTAATTAGACATTCCAGACACTAGAGGGAGATAGGGAGCCCCTAGTATAAATGTCTAGGCCCAGACAGGGAGTGGTTAGGTCATAGTCAGGAGTCTGTGGAGACAGAAGTGAGAAGGCACCAGCCCAGGATATGCTGAGGGCCTCCTCCTGACATGCAACTGGACAGTCCTGGTTCCTAGCTGTACCAAGAGGCTAGAAGGAGTACAGCCTGCTTGGAGACCGAGTGTATTCCAGGGGACTAGAGGAGTTACCTCGTCAGCCTGAAGCTCCTGAGGCTAAGCTTAGCTCAGTTGAGATACCCCAGTAGTAGGAGAGCACCTCCTGGGAGAAACCTGCAGTTTCCCTACCAGAAGAGAGGAGAACACAACCAAGTACAGATAAGTAGCCTGATGGGCAGAACACTATAAAGTGAAGAGCAAGGGTCTATACTGGAGGAAGGAATTTATACCAAGGATTTAAGCCAGCATTTAGGCATCCGGGCCTTGGGATCCAGCCAGCTAGAATAGCTGAGGGGATAGAGCAGCATTGCACTGCAAAGCATTAACTGTTTGCCCTCCAAGTATCTTGCATGATTTATACCTGCCATCATTGTGAAGTAAGCCTGCTTGGGACATTGTGTTCAAGGGACTGCATCATCATCTGTAACTTCTGTATTAGACTGTACAAAGTTGGACTGTTTACCTTTTACCAAGTAAAGCAACGTTTGGTTCACCATACAATCTGTGTACCTCAATTTCTATCAACACCAACCGGTGTGCCACCGTTACAGGCACTGGCGTCACGATCCTTAAAGGGACCTTGCCTCAGGCACTCTAAACACCTGCAACAACCAGGGCACCTCACCCAACATTAGGCCAGGTCTCTACACCCAGAGTGTGCCCCAGAGGAACTAGTGTCTGCCTCTCATTCACTGCTGCATGCCTGCCCAGGGTCCTCCAAAAAGTGAGTAACCCTCGATTGCCCATACTGTGACCTCACTGTCGCTATACCCTGCAGGTCTGGCGTGCTGCATAAATTGGCGTCACGAACAGGATGCGATCATTCCTGCGCCATTGCGGATACAAAAACTGTGTGCTATTATTTGCCTTAAAGTGACAAGCCCTAATTGTTTTATTGAAAATTGCTGGGCCAAAGTGAACTGTGATAATTGCGGTGTGAAGATTATATTGTATGGACTGTTTGCTGCCGATTTAAGCCACCGCTTGCTGTCAGTGAATAGACAGCAATTTTGCTCAAAGATGGCCGCTTAGCTTGATTCGATTTGTTTGCTGCGTCATCTTCATACTGAATTGGCGGTAAAAATTGGCGCCTTCTGCTAAAAATGCGGAAAAGGCTATATGTCCGCGCCATCGCCCTGTCTGGACATTTGCATGTCAGCAGAAATGGACTCCGCCTCCCCCATACTGAAGTACCTGGGGGGCGGCCTCCCAGGGCAATGGGAGGATCTGTCTGAAATTGTTGGCGCCACCCTGTCACTCTCCGGAGAAGGATCGAGCATGTTGAAGGGTGAAGACTGCTCTGCTGGGATGTCTGCGCCTGATCTGCTAAAGATGGATGTTATTGGTGTAGAGCAAGAGGACGCTCCACCGGCCTACTCTCCAGGACCGGAGAGATCCACCTTTCCGCCACCGAGGACAGACCGGAGACCTACTATGGTTCCTGGAGAGATTTTTTCCAGCCCTCGTTTTAAGTGGTCAGCGTTAATGGCAGAGATCCGGGAGGCCGCAATCAAGAAGACTACTAAAACTAAGATCTACTATGAAGAACTGGCAAAGACCGTTCATGAGCGCCACACTGACACCCAACCCCGCCTGGAAAGGAGAATGGGGTTGGTTGTGGCATTTGACAAGGACCGAGGCTTCGGTTTCATCAAGGACTATATTACCGGCAGAGACTTATATGTGAATCGGAGGTCCGTCAAGCAGAGTTACCTCCCAGAGCATCTGCATAACCTCCGCGAGGGAGAGGAAGTAGAGTTCACCTCTGCTGAGGGCCTGCGAGGCCCCTATGCCACTGCCGTGTCCCGTCCTAGAAAGAAAACGGAGGACTGGGAAATCGATGAGGACCACCCTGGCTGCGAGCGCGAACTTGTGCGCTCTCCAGAACCAGCTCATCATGCCTTCCAAGAACAGGGCTCCTTCATTGGCCCGAACGTCTTTTGGCAACCTACAGTGGTGGAGAAGAGGGTAAGCCCATGGCCCTCACCTGAGCTGCCTCGCAGGGAGAAGACTGTCCGTGAACTGGAAGATGCCGAAAGATTCCGTGCTGCCCTGGACAATATCAGAAGAGGAAGAAAAGCGGACGCCTCACCTGAACCTGCAGCGGCTGCGCAGGATGCGCCAACTGCTGTACAAGTGCCGGCGGCGACAGCGGAGGACAGCGATCCCGACTCCGAAAGCCTGGACGACCAGATCGTGCGGTTGGAGAAGAAACTACGGGAGCTGCGCCAGATTGCCTCCGCCAGGATCCAGACTCCACCTGACCTGAAAGAAAAAGGACTTAAGGACTCGGACGTCTCCGGGTCTAAGGTGAGAGTACCTGTCCCTTCCAGCTGGCCCTCTTTAGTGTCCGCACCTGCGGTGAGGTCCTCCTACGCTGTGCACCGGTGCACAGAGCCAGTCGTCCAGGAACCCACCGGACCGCTTGCAGCAGCGGTACCCAGGCCAGTGCAGCAACCTCAAATTGTCATGCCTGCACCGGTGCGGTCAGCAACAGTGATAACCCCTAGGCCTATGGGGCCAATACCTATTAGGGGTCCGTTCATGCTGCAGTTGCCCCCCAATACTGTGTTGTGGGCACATCCGCCTGTTGATTCTCAATACAGGCCCAGTCTGCAAATGGAGCCAGGGAGCACCACTGAGATGCCAAGTGGATATGACATGCCCCTGTGAATTGGCCTGCTAGGCCATTGATTTCATTTATTTTGCCAAGGGACTCTAAATAAAGTGGATTAACCCTTTCAGGACAGGAGTCCTTAGTTGTTTTGGCCCTCTGTTGCTGCTGCCAGTTACCCACGGCTCAGTGGTAATGGTCGGCCGCTGAAATACCAATTGCAGCAAGGCCATCTTGTTTACAGGACCTCCTGCCTGCTTTCTCAGAGTGAAGAAATAATCCCAGTTGTGCCTATTTTGTGTATGTTGCACCTTTAACCCTTTTACCCCCTTTTCAGGTTGATTAAGGGTATTGCAGCACTTATTTTATATATGCCATTTAAATAATGTGGACTATTTTTATGTGCTGTCACTTTTACTATGCAACGTAAATATTAAATAGGAAATGCGCCCAGGGATAGACTCTAATGTACATGAGCCTCTGAGATACTACTATTTTAAAGAAATGTGCCCAGAGATGGACTCCACTGTATGCGAGCCTCTGTGATCTTGTACCTTTGTCACTGCTTGAGGTGAAACATTTGCTGCAGATAAGAAAGGAACCTGGGTACGGACTCATGTTTGTTCTTTGAGCCTCCAAGAACTTTTAATTGTTTTACATTTTTCTACTGTTCTATTATGGACAATTTGCACTTGAAATATCAATATGGACTATCCTGGTATTTACTGATACGCTGCACCAGGTCAGCGCCCCTGTTCCCTTGTGTTATCCTGAGAGAAGAGAACGACGCCCCTTTTCACCGAACTTGTTCCTTAGCCAGTGGAACTGCCTGATATATACATATAATGTATTTTCGCAAATGTAGATGTATTTTTCTATTACAGGTGCAGTATCCAGCTGGACAGGGCCCCTTTCAGGTTGCGCCGAGGACGGGCAATGTCATAGCGTGGGCGTATGTAGTGTCCCACTAGGTAGGAGTGGGCACTACACAAGGGTCAATTGGGCAGCGTGTTACTTCTGCTCATAAGGGACAGTGATCTTGTATTGATCTATGCATTTAATGTAATTTACTGTTTGTTTTTACATGCAATGTTTCCCCTGTCATATGCTTTGCAGGCCTAGTGGGGTGTAATTAGACATTCCAGACACTAGAGGGAGATAGGGAGCCCCTAGTATAAATGTCCAGGCCCAGACAGGGAGTGGTTAGGTCATAGTCAGGAGTCTGTGGAGACAGAAGTGAGAAGCTCTGGATGGTTCCTGGATAGTCTGGATAGACTAGCAGCTGGATAGTCCTGTACCAAGAGGCTAGAAGGAGTACAGCCTGCTTGGAGTGTTAGTGTATTCCAGGGGACTAGAGGAGTTACCTCGTCAGCCTGAAGCTCCTGAGGCTAAGCTTAGCTCAGTTGAGATACCCCAGTAGTAGGAGAGCACCTCCTGGGAGAAACCTGCAGTTTCCCTACCAAGAGAGGAGAACACAACCAAGTACAGATAAGTAGCCTGATGGGCAGAACACTATAAAGTGAAGAGCAAGGGTCTATACTGGAGGAAGGAATTATATACCAAGGATTTAAGCCAGCATTTAGGCATCCGGGCCTTGGGATCCAGCCAGCTAGAATAGCTGAGGGGATAGAGCAGCATTGCACTGCAAAGTATTAACTGTTTGCCCTCCAAGTATCTTGCATGATTTATACCTGCCATCATTGTGAAGTAATCCTGCTTGTGAAGTATTGTTCAAGGGACTGCATCATCATCTGTAACTTCTGTATTAGACTGTACAAATTTGGACTGTTTACCATTTACCAAGTAAAGCAACGTTTGGTTCACTATACCATCTGTGTACCTCACTCATTGCTACTGAAAACCGGTGTGCCACCGTTACAGGCACTGGCGTCACGATCCTTAAAGGGACCTTACCTAAGGCACTCAAAACACCTGCAACATCCAGGGCACCTCACCCAACATCAGGCCAGGTCTCTACACCCAGAGTGTGCCCCAGAGGAACTAGTGTCTGCCTCTCATTCACTGCTGCATGCCTGCCCAGGGTCCTCCAAAAAGTGAGTAACCCTCGATTGCCCATACTGTGACCTCACTGTCGCTATACCCTGCAGGTCTGGCGTGCTGCATGTCTATCTATCTATCTATCTATCTATCTATCTATCTATCTATCTATTATCTATCTCCCATCTATCTACTATCTATTATCTATCTATCTCTCTGTCATGTGTCAGTGCACTGTTGCGGGAGGAGGGGGTTAAGGACGCTATCGCTGTGTGGAGTCCTGTGGTATTGATTTTCCTGTGTCTGATACAAGGAGCTATAAACACTTGTAACAGATTCCCATCATTACATTTCTCTCACCACATCCCGGTGATAAGATTGGATTATCTGCTGCTGCTGCTTTATTCTCCCCGGTATGGATTCATACTGGGGGTCCCACACCTCCCAGTACAGAGTGATTATGTGTCTTGCACTGAAGATGTGAAGAACAAGGTCCACAAGAAACTAAAGGTGGAATCTGCGTGTGGCAGGTGCAGCACCATGAAGTGCCTTTTGCGCTGTTGCATTAAAAGAGTTTTGATATCTCTGACTTTTAGTCCAACCAGACTGTCTAGTACTCTGTAATTCCTCTAGCGCCGTTCTATGGAAACAGTAGATTTAAAGAGCACACCAAATGCTTGAAATAACTTCTTTATTAACTTAAACTTTTCTTCATATATAACACTGCCGCCTCCGCAGCAGATAGTCCATATACAAAACACGTGTTGAAAAGATATCACAAGATGGCGGTATGCATAGGATGGTGGTTCAACTGTTCAATCTTGTCATTCAACATAAAATGGTGGATATATTTCTCTCTTCAGTATCTGTACTCTCACTTTAAGTTATTTAAGCACTTTATGATCTCTCTGAGAGGTATATCTGAGGTCTAACTAATAGTTCTACTTGCTGAATTTGGTCGCAATTTGCAGTTAGCAGTAACTATTTGCAGATTGGTTGAGTATGATCAGGTATGGTTGTATGCAAATTGGATTGCAATATGGAATTTAAATGATTGCAATTGTTTGTATGGTATTTGTAGTTTGCAATTGAATTTGTGATTTGCAATTGGTGATACTGTAAGTAAACACACATATAACTGGTTCAGTATACAGTTCTAATCACTATATTAACAGTAGGAACATTATATAACTGTTTTAAATACCTATTTTGGCCTCTCTGCTTCCATAAAACACAGCTCTTAGTGGAGTGACTGTCTATTCACCATCTTTCTCTGGTGAATAATAAGTTCTAGCAGCTCTCCTGCTAGGGAATTTCCCACACAGGCTGTGTGTGAGACTGGCTGTGATTGGCCAAGACTCCTGCTGTGTGTGAGGCTGGCTGTGATTGGTCTAGACTCCTGCCCAGCAACAACAATTTAACTCTATGCTTTCTGTTGTTTCTGCTGTGTCATTGAGCTTACCTCACATCCATATAATGAATCTTAAAAGCATATTATCTTTTCTGCTTCTGTGAACACAATATATAACAGTTATATGACATCCATACATGAAGTCACTGTAAATAACTCTGCTTTTGTCTCTAACACATAAACAAAGGAACTGTATTAAGGTTATTGGCAGGTTTAGCTGTATACACATATAAGGCTATACTAGCAACCTAGGGCAGGTCTTAGCTGACCAGCTACACTTAAGCACCTGAGCACCCACAGAAGATCAGCACCAAGACCCCAAATGTCCTGCATATATCTACAGTATCTTTCTTCCTTTCTTTCTTTCTTTCTTTCTTTCTATCTATCTCCTATATTTTATCTATCTATCTATTTATCTTGATATCTTCTATCAATTAATCAATCAATAATCAATCATATCTATCTATCTATCTATCTATCTATCTATCTATCCATCATCTATCTATCTATCTATCTGTCTGTCTGTCTGTCTATCTATCTATCCATCTTCTATCTATCTCTATATCATATCTATCTATCTATAGATCTATCTACTATCTAGCTATCTATCTATCTATCTATCCATCTTCTATCTATCTCGATATCATATCTATCTATCTATCTATCTATCTATCTATCTATATCTATCTGATATCTATCTATCTATCTATCTCCAATCTATCTATTATCTATCTATCTATCTATCTCCTATCAATCAATAAAGCTTTATTATACATTAGTATTGCCAAAGTATGTGTGAATAGGGGGTTGAGAAATTGGGACACACCCGGGTTCGGCGTATAGGAGTTCATGGCATATCACGCTCCTGGACTCCGATACCCTATCTATTATCTATCTATCTATCTATCTATCTATCTATCTATCTATCTATCGCATATCTATCTAATATCTATGTATTTTGCTCCTTCAATGGGTAATCTGCAGCACATTTACACCACCCAATCACCACTAAGGAGTGTTACTATGAATGCTCGTTAGCGATAATCAAGGTCCAAGGTCTGATACATGGGAGGTTTGGTCTGAGATGGGGGTTTCTGACATGGAGGTCTAATAGCATCATCAGTGACTAGTTTCAGCTAAAGCCTGAGCCAAACTGCAAACTGAAAAGGCTCAGGCTTTAGCCGAAACGAGTCACTATTATGCCTTGAATAAACGTCTCTTCATATCATCAAGAAAGTGAGTGCCGGTCCTTCTTCACTATATACTAGTGGGACGCCTTCCCTGGACGTGGAGGAATGGTTTGGAGAAGGGAAGAAGAGTGCAAAAGTAAGCTAAGAGAAAGAGAGGGATGGGAAGGGAAGATGTAAGGAAACAGTTGAGGAAAGAAAAAGGGAAAGGAGAGGAAGGTCCAAGAAAAGGCATGGGGCGAAGGGAGGTAAGGGAGGAGTGATGAGTAGGAAAGCAAGGAACAGAAGTTACAAGGAGAAGAGAAGGGAACTGCAAGAGTAAGGTAAAGGAAAGTGTAAGGAAGGGATGAGAATGTGTAAGGGAGGGATGAGAATGTGTAAGGGATGGTAAAGGTAAAGGCAAGGGAGGAAGTGGAAGGTATGGGACAGAGAGGGAGGGTTGGGGAAAGGAAAAAGGAAAGGAAGGGAAGGAAATAGAGAGGGAGATCGGACGGAAAGGGACTAAGAAAGGCTTTGGGGAAAGGGAGGTAAATACAAAGAAAGTAAAAGCAAGGGGGAAGCAAAGGAAAGGACATGGTGGGGAGGAAAAGGGGAATGCAGGGGTAAGGTAAAGGAAAGGGTGAGGAAGGAGTCATAGGATCAAAGAGGAAAAACAGGGAGGGAGAGCGGGAGGTAAAAGGAAATGCTAGAACAGGTCATTTCTGATGAGGTCCACAAGCCCCTCTATCCCATGAGAAGCAGCACTTTATGGTATGTGATGACTGTAGGGCCACATGGCAGATTTTGCATTGGGGCCCAGGCCTCTATGATTGATATCATGTAATGTCCCTGTTGCTGCACATCAGCTTTGTTTATGGCGTCTGTTTATAGTTGTCTGGATAAAGCGGGGTTAATACATTATTTACAGGGAAGATCCCTGGAGAAATCATTTAAATGCTATTTCCAGTGACATCCGATAAAAGTCAGCGAGTCGCCAGGGACAGATCAGAGACTTCATCAGCCGATGACTTTCAATACCCTGGCTTCTTATTGATCTGACTCCGGGGCCACCAGCTTTGTGCCTTATATTCTGTGAGGGGGACGTCCTGCAGTGAAGTGACCTCCCCCGGAGACCATCTGCGGGTTCTTGTTTACTGGCTTCATGTTCCCTATTAGAAGCATGAGTTTTGTATGACAGCCATATGTGAAAGTTCTCCAACCTGATGGGTAGGAGTAGGGCAGTGACAACTGATCTCATGCAGTCACTGGCCTGACAACTGAGCTGAGTATCTTTACTATACTAGAACTACAAACCTGCATGAGGACACGGGTAGACATACAGTACAGGTATAGGGCGGGCTCAGTTGCACAATCCCCAGCCCCCCGTCATCCCCGAAGCATTAGGGGAGTATATAATCACGGATGGAGTAGCAAGATGAGGAAGTCCGGTCATTTTATAACTACCCCCCTTAATGACCTAGACCACCAAGGTTATATTTAAACCTTTCACTTCCCCCAGACCTCCAGGGATGTGATCATTACTCCGTTCACTACCCTATTCCAGAAGGGATGATATTATTGACCCATTCATTGTCCTAGACCACCAAACTCTTCTTTGCCTAAGACCATCAAGGATGCTGTCATTGATCTCTTCATGGTCTTTGTCCAACATATTGACAGCTTTATTGCCCCAGACCAGCAGGGATCTTGTTCATACCTTCATTGTCATGGGAAGTATTAATTAAAAGGGTTTTCCCAATGTTAAATCTATCCAAAACTTGATAAGTAGTATCTAATCACACAGGGATATTGCTATTAACTTCTTTAGTGACCTAGACCACCCGAGATCTTACTATTAACCTCTTTGGGGACCTAGACCACTAGAGATCTTACTATTAACCTCTTTAGTGACCTAGACCACCAGAGATATTACTATTAACCTCTTTAGTGACCAAGACCACCAGAGATATTATTATTAACCTCTTTAGTTCCCTAGACCACCAGAGATATTACTATTAACCTCTTTAGTGACCTAGACCACCAGAGATATTACTATTAACCTTTTTTTGGGACCTAGACCACTAGAGCTCTTACTATTAACCTCTTTAGTGTCCTAGACCACCAGATATATTACTATTAACCTCTTTAGCGACCTAGACCACCAGAGATATTATTATTAACCTCTTTAGTGACCTAGACCACCAGATATATTACTATTAACCTCTTTAGTGCCCTAGACCACCAGATATATTACTTCTAGGGTACTTTCACACTTGGGGCACAGGATTCCGGCAGGCAGTTCCGGACGCAAACGGATGGTATTTGTCAGACGGATCCGGATGACAAATGAATTGAAATACCGGATCTGTCTCTCCGGTGTCCTCCGGAAAAACGGATCCGGTATTTTTTTTCCCCACAGATTTAAAGGTCCGCTCATGCGCGGACCAGAAGAACGGATCCGTCAATGCGGCAATTTTAATGCCGGATCCGGCACTAATACATTTCAATGGAAATTAATGCCGGATCCGGAATTCCGGCAAGCGTTCAGGATTTTTGGCCGTAGAGAAAAATGCAGCATGCTGCGGTATTTTCTCCAGACAAAAAACGGAAGAGGGACTGAACTGATGTATCATGATGCATACTGAACGGAATGCTCTTCATTCAGAATGCATTAGGATAAAACTGATCCGTTTTTTTCCTGAATTGAGCCCCTAGGACGGAACTCAATGCCGGAAAAGAATAACGCTAGTGTGAAAGTACCCTTAACCTCTTTAGTGACTTAGACCACCCGAGATATAAGTATAAGCCATTTTAATGCCTTGCATCACAGAAGATATTAAAAGTATTTTCCGGACTGGACTCCAGACTGATACATTTTCATTATATTGATACATTGTAACAAACACAGGACACAAGCTGCTGATTTGTTTACCTCACGGGGGATTGTCTAGACTCAGCTTTGAGAAGTATGAATTAGTCTGAACAGGTATGTAGCCTCTGGAGATTCACTGACAATAAACAAAGATCTTTCTGAAATGTAAAGTTTTATTAAAAAGTTACAGAACTTTTTATTATACCTTGAGGAAGCAATAGAAAATGTATTTGATGCCAGTAGGTATTCCGGCGGCATCTCATCATTTTAAGGACGTTGTAAAGTCTTTTTTTTTTTTATTCACTTCAAAGCCAAGGTCCACAGTCAAAGGGGCTTAAGGCTGACAGGTGTAAAGACTGTGCTGCCTGTCAACATATGCCCACTCCCCGCAGGGTCTAAGAGGCGACGTATCTTCTGGTGCTAATACATATTCAGTGTGAGCGCTCCTCACCTTGGCTCATTACAGCTGATGGATGGCACAGGGCCGCTTCACTGCAAACACTTAATAGGAAATCCTTTTCTATTGTTTATTTCCCAGCATGGATGACAGGGAAGGGGGGTTACCTCTATGAAATATTGCAGGATAATAAATCAGAACCCCGGCCTCCCATACTTAAAGGAGAGGGACTGGAAGGAAAGTTTATATTATAAATGTAAACCAGTCTAAAGTTCAAATTAGCTGCTGTGAAGGGAGGAGAAAAAAAGTTTTGAAAGGGCATGTATTAGAGATGAGTGAATCGCTTGAGATTTAGTTTGTTTCATGCGCACTGAATTTTTTTAAAAGCTCAGTTCTCTACAGACACACTGAATACTGCTATTGACAATTCACTTTAGGTAAAATGCAGATTTCTGCCTACTTTGTTATGTGCATTTAAATCTGAAGATTCCAAAAAGACCTTTCTCTACTGTAATAAATAGTTGGAAACCTGGTAAGAGATTATTCTCCCCTTCCACCCACAACAGCAATATAATGATGCAATAAAGGCAGTAATATTTATGGCTATGGTGTAATATGCATATAATTTCAATGGTATAAAAATGTACTTATTGCCAAAAATTATTTTGCTATAATTCAACACCTTTAATAACTCATGGACAAATATAATGCACTGAAAAAAAGTGTAATTGCTCAGCAGCAGAATGCTATTGGAGCCATGTGCCGGCAATAATAATATGTAGAAACTTGAAGAAAAAAACTGCTGTCTCCCTGTTCAGAAAAAATATATTTTATTTTTCTTGCAGGTGGCTGGTTTTTGAGGTTTGGCAGCAGCTGTATGCCAGCCCTATATGTAGCACTGCATCCCAGCCCCTCTTCCCCTCGAAGCATTCCCTGGCCAAAGTCATCCCCTTTCTACACTATTATTTTGTTCTATTCTCTCCTTACACTGTCCCTGTCACACGAGAGGAGGTGCTTGTTCCTCTGTATACTGTATAAGATCATGTTCTATCAGACACTACTACACCCATCCACCCTCATTCACAGCTCAACACAGAATGATGTTCTGCTCATTCTGCTAGGGCACTTCTTTGCTGCTGCCCCACTGATCGGCTAATCCAGGCTGTCCTTCATCCTAGAGCCAATCAGGACAAGCCTTTCCCCCACTTTCTCTTAGGATCATGTGAGCTTCCGTCATTTTCCTCTACTCGTTTAGTACTGAGCGCTGTTTCGTTTGGTACTGAGCGCTCTTTTACTTGATTAATTCAAAGCAAACCTGAAAGGCTTGGGGTTTGTTTTGTGGACAATTTTTTGTCAAACTCGGTGGTGGATCTACTTTCACCCATGATGTTTCCATTTTCAGTGGTTGTGGTTTTGCTTTTGTGTGATTATTCTATTTGCAGTGGTTCACATTTAACTGGTCTTCGTTTACAATTCAGCCATGTATTATTTAGAATATATTTTGATAGATGAGGAAAATGTTACTCACACTTCTGGTACTTTCATAGCTTTATTCTTTAAACCTAAAAATGTTGCATGGCTCTCAGGCCCGTATATTCAGACAACGCCAAGTTCTAGCACATTCATTCAAGCGCAACGTTTCGTGGGTCAGCTATAAAAGTACCAATGGTTCTTCAGAAGTGTGAGTAACATTTTCCTCATCTATCAAAATATATTCTAAATAATACATGGCTGAATTGTATACGAAGATTGTGAATGCTGAGTCAAAGTGAGACCGAGTCAGCCTAGGATTGAATACGTACAGGAGTACACAAATTGAGTATATTCACATTTAACTGGTATCAGTTCTAATTTAACTGGTAGTGTTTTGTTCAACTTTTACTGGTAATGTTTCCATTTTCACTGGTGGGTTTTTACCTTTTATGGTGCAACCACCATAAGTGATGAATATTCTATTTCCAGTGATCGTGGTTCAACTTTATTGGTGGTGAGTAGAGTTGAGCGAACACCTGGATGTTCGGGTTCGAGAAGTTCGGCCGAACATCCCGGAAATGTTCGGGTTCGGGATCCGAACCCGATCCGAACTTCGTCCCGAACCCGAACCCCATTGAAGTCAATGGGGACCCGAACTTTTCGGCACTAAAAAGGCTGTAAAACAGCCCAGGAAAGAGCTAGAGGGCTGCAAAAGGCAGCAACATGTAGGTAAATCCCCTGCAAACAAATGTGGATAGGGAAATGAATTAAAATAAAAATTAAATAAATAAAAATTAACCAAAATCAATTGGAGAGAGGTTCCATAGCAGAGAATCTGGCTTCCCGTCACCCACCACTGGAACAGTCCATTCTCAGATATTTAGGCCCCGGCACCCAGGCAGAGGAGAGAGGTCCCGTAACAGAGAATCTGTCTTCATGTCAGCAGAGAATTAGTCTGCATGTCATAGCAGAGAATGAGGCTTCACGTCAGCCACCACTGCAACAGTCCATTGGCATATATTTAGGCCCAGCACACACACAGGCAGAGGAGAGAGGTCCCGTAACAGAGAATCTGGCTTCATGTCAGCAGAGAATCAGTCTGCATGTCATAGCAGAGAATCAGGCTTCACGTCAGCCACCACTGCAACAGTCCATTGTCATAAATTTAGGCCCAGCACCCAGGCAGAGGAGAGAGGTCCCGTAACAGACAATCTGGCTTCATGTCAGCAGAGAATCAGTCTTCATATCATAGCAGAGAATCAGGCTTCACGTCACCCACCACTGTAAGAGTCAATTTTCATAAATTTAGGCCCAGAACCCAGGCAGAGGAGAAAGGTCCCGTAACAGACAATCTGGCTTCATGTCAGCAGAGAATCAGTCTTCATATCATAGCAGAGAATCAGGCTTCACGTCACCCACCACTGTAAGAGTCAATTTTCATAAATTTAGGCCCAGAACCCAGGCAGAGGAGAAAGGTCCCGTAACAGACAATCTGGCTTCATGTCAGCAGAGAATCAGTCTTCATATCATAGCAGAGAATCAGGCTTCACGTCACCCACCACTGTAAGAGTCAATTTTCATAAATTTAGGCCCAGAACCCAGGCAGAGGAGAAAGGTCCCGTAACAGACAATCTGGCTTCATGTCAGCAGAGAATCAGTCTTCATATCATAGCAGAGAATCAGGCTTCACGTCACCCACCACTGTAAGAGTCAATTTTCATAAATTTAGGCCCAGAACCCAGGCAGAGGAGAAAGGTCCCGTAACAGACAATCTGGCTTCATGTCAGCAGAGAATCAGTCTTCATATCATAGCAGAGAATCAGGCTTCACGTCACCCACCACTGTAAGAGTCAATTTTCATAAATTTAGGCCCAGAACCCAGGCAGAGGAGAAAGGTCCCGTAACAGACAATCTGGCTTCATGTCAGCAGAGAATCAGTCTTCATATCATAGCAGAGAATCAGGCTTCACGTCACCCACCACTGTAAGAGTCAATTTTCATAAATTTAGGCCCAGAACCCAGGTAGAGGAGAAAGGTCCCGTAACAGACAATCTGGCTTCATGACAGCAGAGAATCAGTCTGCATGTCATAGCAGAGAATCAGGCTTCACGTCAGCCACCACTGCAACAGTCCATTGTCATAAATTTAGGCCCAGCACCCAGGCAGAGGAGAGAGGTCCCGTAACAGAGGATCTGGCTTCATGTCAGCAGAGAATCAGTCTGCATGTCATAGCAGAGAATGAGGCTTCACGTCAGCCACCACTGCAACAGTCCATTGGCATATATTTAGGCCCAGCACACACACAGGCAGAGGAGAGAGGTCCCGTAACAGACAATCTGGCTTCATGTCAGCAGAGAATTAGTCTGCATGTCATAGCAGAGAATGAGGCTTCACGTCACCCACCACTGCAACAGTCCATTGGCATATATTCAGGCCCAGCACCCAGGCAGAGGAGAGAGGTCCCGTAACAGAGGATCTGGCTTCATGTCAGCAGAGAATCAGTCTGCATGTCATAGCAGAGAATGAGGCTTCACGTCAGCCACCACTGCAACAGTCCATTGTCATAAATTTAGGCCCAGCACCCAGGCAGAGGAGAGAGGTCCCGTAAAAGAGGATCTGGCTTCATGTCAGCAGAGAATCAGTCTGCATGTCATAGCAGAGAATCAGGCTTCACGTCAGCCACCACTGCAACAGTCCATTGTCATAAATTTAGGCCCAGCACCCAGGCAGAGGAGAGAGGTCCCGTAAAAGAGGATCTGGCTTCATGTCAGCAGAGAATCAGTCTGCATGTCATAGCAGAGAATCAGGCTTCACGTCAGCCACCACTGCAACAGTCCATTGTCATAAATTTAGGCCCAGCACCCAGGCAGAGGAGAGAGGTCCCGTAACAGAGGATCTGGCTTCATGTCAGCAGAGAATCAGTCTGCATGTCATAGCAGAGAATCAGGCTTCACGTCAGCCACCACTGCAACAGTCCATTGGCATATATTTAGGCCCAGCACCCAGGCAGAGGAGAGAGGTCCCGTAACAGAGGATCTGGCTTCATGTCAGCAGAGAATCAGTCTGCATGTCATAGCAGAGAATCAGGCTTCACGTCAGCCACCACTGCAACAGTCCATTGGCATATATTTAGGCCCAGCACCCAGGCAGAGGAGAGAGGTCCCGTAACAGACAATCTGGCTTCATGTCAGCAGAGAATTAGTCTGCATGTCATAGCAGAGAATCAGGCTTCATGTCAGCCACCACTGCAACAGTCCATTGGCATATATTTAGGCCTAGCACACAGGCAGAGGAGAGGTTCATTCAACTTTGGGTAGCATCGCAATATAATGGTAAAATGAAAATAAAAATAGGATTGAATGAGGAAGTGCCCTGGAGTCCAATAATATATGGTTATGGGGAGGTAGTTAATGTCTAATCTGGACAAGGGACGGACAGGTCCTGTGGGATCCATGCCTGGTTCATTTTTATGAACGTCAGCTTGTCCACATTGGCTGTAGACAGGCGGCTGCGTTTGTCTGTAATGACGCCCCCTGCCGTGCTGAATACACGTTCAGACAAAACGCTGGCTGCCGGGCAGGCCAGCACCTCCAAGGCATAAAAGGCTAGCTCTGGCCACGTGGACAATTTAGAGACCCAGAAGTTGAATGGGGCCGAACCATCAGTCAGTACGTGGAGGGGTGTGCACACGTACTGTTCCACCATGTTAGTGAAATGTTGCCTCCTGCTAACACGTTGCGTATCAGGTGGTGGTGCAGTTAGCTGTGGCGTGTTGACAAAAGTTTTCCACATCTCTGCCATGCTAACCCTGCCCTCAGAGGAGCTGGCCGTGACACAGCTGCCTTGGCGACCTCTTGCTCCTCCTCTGCCTTGGCCTTGGGCTTCCACTTGTTCCCCTGTGACATTTGGGAATGCTCTCAGTAGCGCGTCTACCAACGTGCGCTTGTACTCGCGCATCTTCCTATCACGCTCCAGTGCAGGAAGTAAGGTGGGCACATTGTCTTTGTAGCGTGGATCCAGCAGGGTGGCAACCCAGTAGTCCGCACAGGTTAAAATGTGGGCAACTCTGCTGTCGTTGCGCAGGCACTGCAGCATGTAGTCGCTCATGTGTGCCAGGCTGCCCAGGGGTAAGGACAAGCTGTCCTCTGTGGGAGGCGTATCGTCATCGTCCTGCCTTTCCCCCCAGCCACGCACCAGTGATGGACCCGAGCTGCGTTGGGTGCCACCCCGCTGTGACCATGCTTCATCCTCATCCTCCTCCACCTCCTCCTCATCCTCGTCCTCCTCGTCCTCCAGTAGTGGGCCCTGGCTGGCCACATTTGTACCTGGCCTCTGCTGTTGCAAAAAACCTCCCTCTGAGTCACTTCGAAGAGACTGGCCTGAAAGTGCTAAAAATGACCCCTCTTCCTCATCCTCCTCCTCCTCCTCCTGGGCCACCTCCTGTTCCATCATCGCCCTAAGTGTTTTCTCAAGGAGACATAGAAGTGGTATTGTAACGCTGATAACGGTGTCATCGCCACTGGCCATGTTGGTGGAGTACTCGAAACAGCGCAACAGGGCACACAGGTCTCGCATGGAGGCCCAGTCATTGGTGGTGAAGTGGTGCTGTTCTGTAGTGCGACTGACCCGTGCGTGCTGCAGCTGAAACTCCACTATGGCCTGCTGCTGCTCGCACAGTCTGTCCAGCATGTGCAAGGTGGAGTTCCACCTGGTGGGCACGTCGCATATGAGGCGGTGAGCGGGAAGGCCGAAGTTACGCTGTAGCGCAGACAGGCGAGCAGCGGCAGGATGTGAACGCCGGAAGCGCGAACAGACGGCCCGCACTTTATGCAGCAGCTCTGACATGTCGGGGTAGTTGTGAATGAACTTCTGCACCACCAAATTCAGCACATGCGCCAAGCAAGGGATGTGCGTCAAATTGGCTAGTCCCAGAGCTGCAACGAGATTTCGCCCATTATCACACACCACCAGGCCGGGCTTGAGGCTCACCGGCAGCAACCACTCGTCGGTCTGTTGTTCTATACCCCGCCACAACTCCTGTGCGGTGTGGGGCCTGTCCCCCAAACATATGAGTTTCAGAATGGCCTGCTGACGTTTACCCCGGGCTGTGCTGAAGTTGGTGGTGAAGGTGTGTGGCTGACTGGATGAGCAGGTGGAAGAAGAGGAGGAGGAAGCCGAGAAGGAGGAGGTGGCAACAGGAGGCAAAGAATGTTGCCCTGCGATCCTTGGCGGCGGCAGGACGTGCGCCAAACAGCTCTCCGCCTGGGGCCCAGCTGCCACTACATTTACCCAGTGTGCAGTTAGGGAGATATAGCGTCCCTGGCCGTGCTTACTGGTCCACGTATCTGTGGTTAGGTGGACCTTGCTACAGATGGCGTTGCGCAGTGCACACTTGATTTTATCGGATACTTGGTTGTGCAGGGAAGGCACGGCTCTCTTGGAGAAGTAGTGCCGGCTGGGAACAACATACTGTGGGACAGCAAGCGACATGAGCTGTTTGAAGCTGTCTGTGTCCACCAGCCTAAATGACAGCATTTCATAGGCCAGTAGTTTAGAAATGCTGGCATTCAGGGCCAGGGATCGAGGGTGGCTAGGTGGGAATTTACGCTTTCTATCAAATGTTTGTGAGATGGAGAGCTGAACGCTGGCGTGTGACATGGTTGAGACGCTTGGTGACGGAGGTGGTGGTGGTGGTGTTGGTTGGCCAACGTTCCTCCAGAGGCGGAGGAAGAGGCCGAGGCGGCAGCAGCAGAATAGGCCGAGGCGGCAGCAGCAGAAGAGGTAGCAGGGGGAGCCTGAGTGACTTCCTTGGTTTTAAGGTGTTTACTCCACTGCAGTTCATGCTTTGCATGCAGGTGCCTGGTCATGCAGGTTGTGCTCAGGTTCAGAACGTTAATGCCTCGCTTCAGGCTCTGATGGCACAGCGTGCAAACCACTCGGGTCTTGTCGTCAGCACATTGTTTGAAGAAGTGCCATGCCAGGGAACTCCTTGAAGCTGCCTTTGGGGTGCTCGGTCCCAGATGGCGGCGGTCAGTAGCAGGCGGAGTCTCTTGGCGGCGGGTGTTCTGCTTTTGCCCACTGCTCCCTCTTTTGCTACGCTGTTGGCTCGGTCTCACCACTGCCTCTTCCTCCGAACTGTGAAAGTCAGTGGCACGACCTTCATTCCATGTGGGGTCTAGGACCTCATCGTCCCCTGCATCGTCTTCCACCCAGTCTTGATCCCTGACCTCCTGTTCAGTCTGCACACTGCAGAAAGACGCAGCAGTTGGCACCTGTGTTTCGTCATCATCAGAGACATACTGAGGTGGTATTCCCATGTCCTCATCATCAGGAAACATAAGTGGTTGTGCGTCAGTGCATTCTATGTCTTTCACCGCTGGGGAAGGGCTAGGTGGATGCCCTTGGGAAACCCTGCCAGCGGAGTCTTCAAACAGCATAAGAGACTGCTGCATAACTTGAGGCTGAGACAGTTTCCCTGGTATGCATGGGGGTGATGTGACAGACTGATGGGGTTGGTTTTCAGGCGCCATCTGTGCGCTTTCTGCAGAAGACTGGGTGGGAGATAATGTGAACGTGCTGGATCCACTGTCGGCCACCCAATTGACTAATGCCTGTACCTGCTCAGGCCTTACCATCCTTAGAACGGCATTGGGCCCCACCATATATCGCTGTAAATTCTGGCGGCTACTGGGACCTGAGGTAGTTGGTACACTAGGACGTGTGGATGTGGCAGAACGGCCACGTCCTCTCCCAGCACCAGAGGGTCCACTAACACCACCACGACCATGTCCACGTCCGCGTCCCTTACTAGATGTTTTTCTCATTGTTATGGTTCACCACAACAACAAATATATTATTTGGCCCAATGTATTGTATTCAAATTCAGCGGGATATAAATTTGAGGCCTAGTATTTAGGCGCTGGGTGACCGGTATGGATTTAGTGACAGAATTAGACTTGGAAATGCACAGAAGCGTGTGTGTGTGAAGTTATTCTGAATGACCCAATGTGCACCTTGAATATTATATACCCTTTTTGGGATAGATTTCAAATAGCTCTGATATAGCAGGAACCACTAAATTATGAAATTGCTAAATTGGGAATTGTACTTCAACCCAGAACAAAAATGTGCTTTGACGGGCACTAAATAACTTTCCCAGCTACAACAGGACAGCGGTAACGAGAGATTTAGAGGGATTTAAATTTGAGGCCTAGTATTTAGGCGCTGGGTGACAGGTATGGGTTTAGTGACAGAATTAGACTTGGAAATACACAGTAGCGTGTGTGTGAAGTTATTCTGAATGACCCAATGTGCACCTTCAATATTATATACCCTTTTTGGGATAGATTTCAAATAGCTCTGATATAGCAGGAACCACTAAATTATGAAATTGCTAAATTGGGAATTGTACTTCAACCCAGAACAAAAAATGTGCTTTGACGGACACTAAATATCTTGCCCAGCAACAACAGTACAGCGGTGGGTAACGAGAGATTTAGAGGGATTTAAATTTGAGGCCTAGTATTTAGGCGCTGGGTCACCGGTATGGATTTAGTGACAGAATTAGACTTGGAAATGCACAGAAGCGTGTGTGTGAAGTTATTCTGAATGACCCTATGTGCACCTTCAATATTATATACCCTTTTAGGGATAGATTTCAAATAGCTCTGAT
Organism: Bufo gargarizans; assembly: GCF_014858855.1. Taxonomy (NCBI): domain Eukaryota; kingdom Metazoa; phylum Chordata; class Amphibia; order Anura; family Bufonidae; genus Bufo; species Bufo gargarizans. The sequence continues at coordinate 9,257,716 of NC_058082.1, forward strand.
ATAGCAGAAACCACTAAATTATGAAATTGCTAAATTGGGAATTGTACTTCAACCCAGAACAAAAAATGTGCTTTGACGGACACTAAATATCTTGCCCAGCAACAACAGTACAGCGGTGGGTAACGAGAGATTTAGAGGGATTTAAATTTGAGGCCTAGTATTTAGGCGCTGGGTCACCGGTATGGATTTAGTGACAGAATTAGACTTGGAAATGCACAGAAGCGTGTGTGTGAAGTTATTCTGAATGACCCTATGTGCACCTTCAATATTATATACCCTTTTAGGGATAGATTTCAAATAGCTCTGATATAGCAGAAACCACTAAATTATGAAATTGCTAAATTGGGAATTGTACTTCAACCCAGAACAAAAAATGTGCTTTGACGGACACTAAATATCTTGCCCAGCAACAACAGTACAGCGGTAACGAGAGATTTAGAGGGATTTAAATTTGAGGCCTAGTATTTAGGCGCTGGGTGACAGGTATGGGTTTAGTGACAGAATTAGACTTGGAAATACACAGTAGCGGGTGTGTGTGAAGTTATTCTGAATGACCCTATGTGCACCTTGAATATTATATACCCTTTTAGGGATAGATTTCAAATAGCTCTGATATAGCAGAAACCACTAAATTATGAAATTGCTAAATTGGGAATTGTACTTCAACCCAGAACAAAAAATGTGCTTTGACGGACACTAAATATCTTGCCCAGCAACAACAGTACAGCGGTGGGTAACGAGAGATTTAGAGGGATTTAAATTTGAGGCCTAGTATTTAGGCGCTGGGTCACCGGTATGGATTTAGTGACAGAATTAGACTTGGAAATGCACAGAAGCGTGTGTGTGAAGTTATTCTGAATGACCCTATGTGCACCTTCAATATTATATACCCTTTTAGGGATAGATTTCAAATAGCTCTGATATAGCAGAAACCACTAAATTATGAAATTGCTAAATTGGGAATTGTACTTCAACCCAGAACAAAAAATGTGCTTTGACGGACACTAAATATCTTGCCCAGCAACAACAGTACAGCGGTGGGTAACGAGAGATTTAGAGGGATTTAAATTTGAGGCCTAGTATTTAGGCGCTGGGTCACCGGTATGGATTTAGTGACAGAATTAGACTTGGAAATGCACAGAAGCGTGTGTGTGAAGTTATTCTGAATGACCCTATGTGCACCTTCAATATTATATACCCTTTTAGGGATAGATTTCAAATAGCTCTGATATAGCAGGAACCACTAAATTATGAAATTGCTAAATTGGGAATTGTACTTCAACCCAGAACAAAAAATGTGCTTTGACGGACACTAAATATCTTGCCCAGCAACAACAGTACAGCGGTGGGTAACGAGAGATTTAGAGGGATTTAAATTTGAGGCCTAGTATTTAGGCGCTGGGTCACCGGTATGGATTTAGTGACAGAATTAGACTTGGAAATGCACAGAAGCGTGTGTGTGAAGTTATTCTGAATGACCCTATGTGCACCTTCAATATTATATACCCTTTTAGGGATAGATTTCAAATAGCTCTGATATAGCAGAAACCACTAAATTATGAAATTGCTAAATTGGGAATTGTACTTCAACCCAGAACAAAAAATGTGCTTTGACGGACACTAAATATCTTGCCCAGCAACAACAGTACAGCGGTAACGAGAGATTTAGAGGGATTTAAATTTGAGGCCTAGTATTTAGGCGCTGGGTGACAGGTATGGGTTTAGTGACAGAATTAGACTTGGAAATACACAGTAGCGGGTGTGTGTGAAGTTATTCTGAATGACCCAATGTGCACCTTCAATATTATATACCCTTTTTGGGATAGATTTCAAATAGCTCTGATATAGCAGGAACCACTAAATTATGAAATTGCTAAATTGGGAATTGTATTTCAACCCAGAACAAGAAATGTGCTTGAACGGACACTAAATAACTCGCCCAGCTACAGCACTTTGGACAGATTTAGCTGGATATAAATTTGAGGCCTAGTATTTAGGCGCTGGGTGACCGGTATGGATTTAGTGACAGAATTAGACTGGGATATGGCCAAAAAATGAACAGACTATTGCTGGTTAAATGCACTTGGTGTGACAGCTTCACCCTGATGTAGGCTTTAGCCAAAAAACAACCACACCATTGAGGGTTAAATGCACTTGGTGACAGGCGCAGCTTGCCCCTGATTTTGTATATGGCCAAAAAATGAACAGACTATTGCTGGTTAAATGCACTTGGTGTGACAGCTTCACCCTGATGTAGGCTTTAGCCAAAAAACAACCACACCATTGAGGGTTAAATGCACTTGGTGACAGGCGCAGCTTGCCCCTGATTTTGTATATGGCCAAAAAATGAACAGACTATTGCTGGTTAAATGCACTTGGTGTCACAGCTTCACCCTGATGTAGGCTTTAGCCAAAAAACAACCACACCATTGAGGGTTAAATGCACTTGGTGACAGGCGCAGCTTGCCCCTGATTTTGTATATGGCCAAAAAATGAACAGACTATTGCTGGTTAAATGCACTTGGTGTGACAGCTTCACCCTGATGTAGGCTTTAGCCAAAAAACAACCACACCATTGAGGGTTAAATGCACTTGGTCGCAGCTTGTGCTGGCGCACCACAAGACACAAAATGGCCGCCGATCACCCCAGAAAAATGAGACTGACAAACGGTCTGTGCAGCCTAAAAACAGTGAGCAATTGAGGATCAGCAGCTCAATGATCCACAGCTGCAGATCGATCAGTTAATCAAGTCCTTTGGAGGAGTTAATCTGCCTAATCTCGCCCTACTGTCGCAGCCGCAACCTCTCCCTACGCTAATCAGAGCAGAGTGACGGGCGGCGCTATGTGACTCCAGCTTAAATAGAGGCTGGGTCACATGGTGCTCTGGCCAATCACAGCCATGCCAATAGTAGGCATGGCTGTGATGGCCTCTTGGGGCAAGTAGTATGACGCTTGTTGATTGGCTGCTTTGCAGCCTTTCAAAAAGCGCCAAGAAAGCGTCACAAAAGCGCCAAGAAAGCGACGAACACCGAACCCGAACCCGGACTTTTACGAAAATGTCCGGGTTCGGGTCCGTGTCACGGACACCCCAAAATTCGGTACGAACCCGAACTATACAGTTCGAGTTCGCTCATCCCTAGTGGTGAGTCTACTTTCATTGGTAACAGTTGCACTTTTAATGGTGGTTGTCCCCCTTTTACTGGTTGTGGCTCCACTTCCCTTGGTGTGGTTCAAAATTCTCTGCTGGTGTTTCTACTGGTTATGGTTCCACTTCCGCTGGTGGTGGTCTCACTTTTACTAGTGCAGTTCAACTTCCACTGATGGTAGTTTATCCATTTATCAATTAGACAGGGCTCCAGTGCTTTACAGAAATTATCATTGCTTGATGTCCCAAATGGGACTCACAATCTAAGTTCCCTATTAGAATGTCTTTGGAGTGTGAGAGAACTGGAGAACCTGGAGGAAACCCAAAAACCCCGCAAACACAGGGAGAAAATACAAACTCTATGGCTGGTTGTTTGTCTGCCACTGGTGGTGGTTTTACATTTACTGAAGGTGGTTCCACTTCTATTAGTGGTGATTCTACTTTTACTGGTGCTGGTTCCACTTCCACTGGTTGTGGCTCCAAATTTACTGGTGGTAGTTTCACTTTCATTGGTGATTATTCTACCTCCAGTGGAGGTGGTTTGACCTTTACAGGAGGTAGTTTCAAGTTCTAAGGGTTCTGGCTTTACATTCACTGGTGGTGGTTCTACTTTTAGTTGTAGTAGTTCCACTTCAACTGGAGGTGGTTCCAGTTTTACTGGTGATAGTTGTGGTTCCACTTCCATTGGCAGTTATTCTAGTTCCAATGGAGATTGTTTAACCTTTACCTCTTCCACTGTTGGTGGTTCCACTTCCACTGGTGGTAGTGGTAGTTTCAATTCGATTGGCAGTTATTTGACTTCCAGTGGAGATGGTTCGACCTTTACCACTTCCACTGGTTGTGGTTTTACTTCCACTGGTGATGGTTCCACTTCCACTGGTGGTGGTTTTACTTTCACTGGTGGTGGCTCTATTCCCACTGGTGGTGGTGGTTTTACTTTCACTGGTGGTGTTTCCACTTCTACTGGTGGTAGTGGTGGTTTCACTTCCATTGGCAGTTATTCTACTTCCAGTAAAGGTGGTTCTATCTTTACCACTCTCACCTTGGTGGTTGTTTTAGTTTTGCTGATGGTTCCACTTCCACTGGTGGTGGTTCCATTACCACCGGTGGTGGTTTTACTTTCACTGGATGTGGTGCTTCCACTTCTACTTGTGGTGGTTTAATTTCATTAGTAATGGTTTTACTTTCACTGGCGGTGGTTTTATTTTCATTGGTTGTGGTACTTCCACTTCTACTGGTGGTTGTTTTACTTTCACTGGTGGGGGTTTTACTTTCATTGGTGATGGTTTTACGTTCACTGGTGGTGGTACCACTTTTGCTGGTGATTAGTTTAAAAAATGTGGAAAAGGCTTTTCTGAGGAAATACAATACCGTAGATTGATCCCAATCCTGACTCATGACATGAGATCTTTGGAACAGTTTCCTTTGCCTTCACGCCTGAGAATCCAGCAGTGACTTGTCTCTCAATCATCTATGATCTGGTGGGCAGCTTGTTTTTTTCTCTGCTGCCTGGAACATAATTAAAATCAATGAGAGCTCATCCCCTCCCCTTAGTTAGTGTCAGATCAGCCATGTTCACTCATATGTGCAGGGAGAATTGTGGCTTTGTGACAAAGTATTCACCCCCTCCAGATGTCTCCTATTATTCTAAATTAGTTTCACTGAATGATTTATGATCTTTAAACAAAACATTACATTAATCAGATTGAGCTCCGAGGAAGCACATGGCACTCTCTGTTTTAATAACTGTGCATTCATTTAACCCCTTAAATGACAGATTTGTTTTATATTTACGGTGCAGGTCGTTATGTCGGACCCAATGAATGACAAATATACCCGAAGGGTGCCGATTGCTGCATAGTGACGGATATGTTCATCAGCATGATCTCACCGATGCTGCCCAATGATCGCAGCGATACTGACAGTTTAATACCGCAAATGCCACAGTCAGTAGAAAAATGCAAGTACTGGAAAAAAAAAGTCTTAGTTCTGGAAATGTGTGACAAAATAAGTCATATGTAAGGGATGCTTTGGGTGTCCCTAATAATGACTTACAGAGGACCGCTATGGGGTGCTAGTCAGGCCTTGGGCTGAGCTGATTGTGACATCAGCCCCAGTAATTGCGTCACCAGCACCTGGCAATCCTGAGTGCACTGTGGCTCTGTTTCACAGCTTTTCTCCCACTTAAGGGCACACGGTATGCACATGGCAAGTACGTGGGCAGGCACAACGCTGTAGTCAGAGCGCTGCACATGCATGCTTGGCGCTGTTAGAGGGTGCATGCTTGCCTTGGGTTGTTCTTTCTCTGATGTTTGATGGTGTACTCCAGCGCTGTTCCTGCGCATAAGACAGAGAGACTGTTGGGTCCCGCTCCTCCTCCAAGCCCATTCATGGATATGCCCCCTTACATTGTGATCAATATGCCCCAGCGACTGAAACTATAGTGTAAGAATCTCCAACATGTGACTCTTCAGCTTTAGTGCAACTATGTAGCGACCTGACCTGTTGGGAGTTGTAGTTTCACAAGACTAGAATCAAATTAAAGGGATTGTCCAGGATTAGAAAATAGGGCCTGTTATATTTTCCAGAAACAGTGCCCCTCACACCTGTGGCTGTGTCTGATATTACATCTCAGCTCCTTTCAAGTCGGTGGGGCTAATGCAATACCAGACAGAAGCATGAGAAAGATGGGCACAGTTACTTGAAATTAAACACATCTTCATTGAGAAAATTACATCTTTATAGGAGAAATGGGATAAATCATCACGTTAAGGGCTCATGCCCACAAATGTAAGGGCTCCATGCCCTGGCTGTGGACTGCAAATTGCAGTCCGCAATGCACGGGCACCGACCGTGGGACAGCCGCATGCGGATCACGGACCCATTCACTTGAATGAGGTCAGCGATCCGCATCCTACGGTCTGCACTGCAAAAACGGAAGCACTGCGTAGTGCTTTCATGGGCTTCAGATCCATGCCTCCGTTCCACATTTCCCGGATTGCGGACTCATTGAAGTTTATGGGTCCACGATCCGTGATGCGGGATGCACACAGTCAGTGCCCATGTATTGCGGACCCGCCGACAGCCGGGCAATGGCCGTTTGCATGAGCCCTAATGCTGCAAATTTTCTATTGCTCTTGATTCACCCAGCTCTTTTGGTTCTGAGATCAATATTCATAGGAGCCACTAGTAATGTTGCCTCTCAGCTCTATGGCCCCATGCCACCTTCACCACCCTAGACAACCAGGAATACTGCAGTCAATAACCTCACTCTCCTACACCAAGTTTGCTGACATTAACCCCTCCACTGCCCTAGGCCATTAAGGATTTTTATTTAATCTCTTTATAGCTCTAGACCACCAGTCATACTAAAATTAATCCTTTACTACCCTATATCAACAGATATACTGAAATTAAGCCTTCACAGCCCTAGACCACCAGGTATTCTGACATTAATCCCTTCACAGCCCTAGACCACCATGTATTCTGATATTAATCCCTTCACAGACCTAGACCACCAGGTATTCTGACATTAATCCATTCACAGCCCTAGACCACCGGGTATTCTGACATTAATCCCTTCACAGACCTAGACCACCAGGCATTCTGGCATTAATCCCTTCACAGACCTAGACCACCATGTATTCTGATATTAATCCCTTCACAGACCTAGACCACCAGGTATTCTGACATTAATCCCTTCACAGCCCTAGACCACCAGGTATTCTGACATTAATCCCTTCACAGTCTTAGACCACCAGGTATTCTGACATTAATCCCTTCACAGCCCTATACCACCAGGCATTCTGACATTAATCCCTTCACAGCCCTAGACCACCAGGTATTCTGACATTAATCCCTTCACAGACCTAGACCACCAGGTATTCTGACATTAATCCCTTCACAGACCTAGACCACCAGGTATTCTGACATTAATCCCTTCACAGACCTAGACCACCAGGCATTCTGACATTAATCCCTTCACAGACCTAGACCACCAGGCATTCTGACATGAATCCCTTCACAGCCCTAGACCACCAGGTATTCTGACATTAATCCCTTCACAGCCCTAGACCACCAGGTATTCTGACATTAATCCCTTCACAGACCTAGACCACCAGGTATTCTGACATTAATCCCTTCACAGACCTAGACCACCAGGTATTCTGACATTAATCCCTTCACAGACCTAGACCACCAGGCATTCTGACATGAATCCCTTCACAGCCCTAGACCACCAGGTATTCTGACATTAATCCCTTCACAGCCCTAGACCACCAGGTATTCTGACATTAATCCCTTCACAGACCTAGACCACCAGGTATTCTGACATTAATCCCTTCACAGACCTAGACCACCAGGCATTCTGACATGAATCCCTTCACAGCCCTAGACCACCAGGTATTCTGACATTAATCCCTTCACAGCCCTAGACCACCAGGTATTCTGACATTAATCCCTTCACAGACCTAGACCACCAGGCATTCTGACATTAATCCCTTCACAGACCTAGACCACCAGGTATTCTGACATTAATCCCTTCACAGCCCTAGACCACCAGGTTTATTGATATTAATTCATTAATTTCCTTACTGCCATACACCACCAGGATACCCTAATTAACTTCCTTACTAACCTGGATCACCAAGGATTCAGACGCTAACTGCTCAAGAAAGTCAAGGATTCCTGCATTCTTACCTGCTCTGTCAAAGACCACCAAAGGTTTAAAGACCACCAGAATTACTTTCTAACTATCCTAGACCATCAAGTATACTGGTATAAACTTCTTCACTGCCCTTGGCTACTAGAGGTGCTGAGAAAAAACATTGTCAAAGGCCTACACCACATTAACCCCTTCACTATAATAGACCACCGGGGATATTGATATTAACCCCTTCACTGCTAAAGACCACCCTGTATATAGACAATAATCTTCACTGCATTTTCACTGTGAACATTGGTCACTAGGTTCATCAAGGTATATATAGGGAATGGTCGTTTCTGGGTCCAGCAGGAGAGCGATGGCAGTGCAGTTACTTCAATGAGATTTCTTTCTTGATATTCAGCTTTACATTATGGAATACAAACTGCATTGACAATAATGGTATTTATTGCTGCCCCTCCCCCACTCACGTTCTGAGGTATAAATTTAGCCGCTGCCTGATTGCTCCGCATCTCATCACACACACCTGGCTCTCCTCAAAGACGTCTCTGTTTTATTCTTGGGACATTGATCAAACGTCTGCTTTGAATAGTAAGAAAAAGTTTAGGTTGGTAAAATTAGCAGTTATAAACACAGCTCCTCGTTAATGATGGAAACCATCTGCTGCTCCGCCAATATCCAAATATGTTTAAGTGCGAATGTGATAACAAAAGCCAAATGTATTCATCCCCCATATAGACACAGAGTCCCATGGTAAAATTCTACCTGCCAGCAGCCACCACTAGGGGGAGCTATAAATGCTCTTATTGTCAAGTGAAAGCATCATCTCGATACAACGGCTCCGCCACAAAGCAGTAAAGGATGCAGATGTACTGAGCAATGTCCTGCCTAGCGCTGACGTTGGTGGAGAGTTCTATCAATCACTACAGATTATCCGGAAGTGACATCAGCACAAGAAGCGAGCATCAGGAGTTTCATGGAAAGGTGGAACAGCTGAACAGAAGCCTGAGATCAGCATGCTCAATACAAAGCAGCAGACATAGTGGGGTAAAGCTCGTCTTCATCGGAGACAAGCTCAATGTCAAGCAGCAGACAGAGCAAGGAAGAGCATCTTGTCACAGGGTTCTGGAGCAGCCGAACAAAAGCCTAAGATCACCATGCTCAATGTCAAGTGGCAGCTGAAGTGGTATAAAGCACAATGACACTGGACTCTGGATCAGCTGCTCACAAGCCTGAGATCACCTTCACGCTCAATGCCAGGTGGAGACTGGAGTGGAATAAAGCATATCAACATTGGACTCCGGGACAGCTCTACACCATCCCAAGATCATTATGCCTGGTGGAAGCTAGAGTGGTATAAATCAGGTCAACAATGTATTGTGGAGCATCTGTACACAAGCCTAAGACGGGCATGCTCAATGCCAAGTGGAAGCCGGAGTGGTGTAAAGCATGCCGACACTGGACTCTGAAGCGGCTACACACAAGCCTAAGACCACCATGATCAGTGCCATGTGGAGGCTGGAGTGGTATAAAGCATATCAACACTGGACTCTGTAGCAGCTATACACCATCCCAAGATCACCATGCAGAGTTGCAACTGGAGTTATGTACAGCACATCAACACTGAACTCTGGAGCATCTGTCTACAAGACTAAGACCACCGTGCTCAATGCCAAGTGGAAGCTGAAGTGGTGTAAAGCACATCATTACTGGCCTCTGGAACAGCTGCACACAAACCTAAAACCCCCATGCTCAACACCATGTGGTAGATGGAGTGGTGTAAAGCATGTCATCCCTGGACTGTAGAGCAGTGTTGGAGTGATGGTCCGATGATGAAACGTCTTGGGTGCCTACTGGTGGAGACGGGGTGAAGTTGTTCAGCTGTTTTCCAGGTTTCGCCCCCTTTTTCTAGTAAAAAGTTAATGTGGCAGCATACAAAGATATTTTACACAATTGTGGCCTCCACCTTAGGGCTCATGCCGTTGCCTGTTTTGTGGAACAGAACGTCCGGCCCATTTCCGCAGTGTGGACAATAATAGGACATGTTCTATGTTTTTTTTTTGGTGGAATGGCCATGTGGTGGACACAGAGTCATTCCCATTGTTTTCGTGGCACCATTAAAGTAATCATTCCACATTTGAGCCACACAAAAAAAAACGGAACAGACACAGAAAAATATGTTTGTGTGCATGAGCCCCTAGCGGCTATACTTTGGGGAGGTCTTTCCCGTTCCCCCAGGACCGCACCGCTCTGCACACAGCATGCTCCATACAGAACGGAGGAGTCTAATACCTTAGGGATGAGCAGTGATGCCAACAGGGAAACAGCACCCCCACCTCACGGCGTGATCTCTCAAATTCCCAGAGACTCCTCAAAATCTTATGGAAAGTCTTCCTGGAAGAATGGATGTGATTCAAGCTGCAAAATGGGCAAACTCGATTTTATATCGGAGAGTCTAAAGTTCTTCACAGTCTAAGGTCTTATTCACACGTACGGGTCGGTTTGCAAAATGCTAATACTTGGATTGTGTTGCATCTGAGCTTTGCCTCAACAAAGGTCTGAGTTCAGGATGTGCCTCCTTGTTTTTTTTATATTAAGTGTGAATACACCCTAATAAAAAAGGAAAATTTCCATTTACTGACAGCAAACAGAGATTTTGGAAATCACGAGGAAACAAAGCACAAAGTGTATGGGAAGGCTGCAGATGTCTGGTTGACGCCTCCATGTTTTCCTCTTCCTTTGTGGAGAAGTTGGAGGTAAATAACTCCTCGCACTGTCTTCCATATAGAAGCGTCATCTGCTAATTATAAGAAGTGATATCAGAGGCGGCGGAGCCTGCGCCAAATCCAAGAAGAAATCCTAATTACAGCAGCTTCTCCGAGAGGAAGGCGCTTACTGATCTCACACATACAGAAGATAAAAGTAATTACTGGGCCGTGGAGCTGGGCACGCAGCACGGGAGACGGATTTACCATAGAAGTATAGATAATAGATGGATAATACAGAACAAAGAGGTATAGATAATATAGAATAAAGAAGTATACATAATATAGAAATTCAGATAATATAGAATGGAGAATCAGAGATAATAGAGAAGTATTAATAGTATAGAAGTTCAGATAATATAGAATATTGAAGCACTGTATAGAGATAAGATAAGAGTATGGGTAGAATAGAAAATAAAAGTATCGATAATATAAAATATAGAAGTAAAGATAATATCTATAGTAATACAGTATACAGTGGATATAAAAAGTCTACACACCCCTGTTAAAATGTCAGGTTTCTGTGATGTAAAAAAAATTAAACTTTTTCCACCTTTAATGTGACCTATAAACTGTACAGTCGTGGCCAAAAGTTTTGAGAATTACATAAATATTGGAAATTGGAAAAGTTGCTGCTTAAGTTTGTATAATAGCAATTTGCATATACTCCAGAATGTTATGAAGAGCGATCAGATGAATTGCATAGTCCTTCTTTGCCATGAAAATTAACTTAATCCCAAAAAAACTTTCCACTGCATTTCATTGCTGTCATTAAAGGACCTGCTGAGATCATTTCAGTAATCGTCTTGTTAACTCAGGTGAGAATGTTGACGAGCACAAGGCTGGAGATCATTATGTCAGGCTGATTGGGTTAAAATGGCAGACTTGACCTGTTAAAAGGAGGGTGATGCTTGAAATCATTGTTCTTCCATTGTTAACCATGGTGACCTGCAAAGAAACACGTTGCATAAAAATGGCTTCACAGGCAAGGATATTGTGGCTACTAAGATTGCACCTCAATCAACAATTTATAGGATCATCAAGAACTTCAAGGAAAGAGGTTCAATTCTTGTTAAGAAGGCTTCAGGGGGTCCAAGAAAGTCCAGCAAGCGTCAGGATCGTCTCCTAAAGAGGATTCAGCTGCGGGATCGGAGTGCCACCAGTGCAGAGCTTGCTCAGGAATGGCAGCAGGCAGGTGTGAGCGCATCTGCACGCACAGCGAGGCGAAGACTTTTGGAAGATGGCCTGGTGTCAAGAAGGGCAGCAAAGTGTCACGACCGCTATCCCAGCAGCAGTCGTGTAGCACCAGACGGAGGGGAAGGGGGACCCTTATCTACGGATGGGAAATAGAACGGCCACCCCTGACTAACCCTAAGCTGGCATCTGTCTGCTCTGATACTCTAGACGGTGTGTGAACCCAGGCGGCGAGCAGGATGCCTAAACCTTCAGTCACCCTAACAAGACTAGACTGGGGAAAGGCAGATGGGAGCACTAGTCACCATCACTCATGTTTAGGAAAACAACAGGGGAAGACAGCAACAAACAAACAATCTACAGCAGAGATAGACTTATCCAGGCACGAGCAGAGAAGGTGATCCCAATAACGACAGTCCACGCCAGACAAGAGCTCCACAGCAATACCGTCAAACGATCTCCTTCAAAGGTCAGAATAGCACTGGAAGTAAGGACTATATCTGGCAATGACTGCAAGTGAAACTGAAACTAATATAGTAGCTGGGAGTGGCAGACAGGACTCACCTGAGAAGGATGCCTACAAACTCCCAGTCAGGACAAAAAGGTTCACAAGGCAAAACCCGGATGACATACCCTGAACCACGGCGCAAACTCACAAGCTATCGCGAGTAGCAAGTCGCTGCGACCTTCTCCTCCCAGACCTGTCTGGATCAGTCACAGTCGTGACACAAAGAAGCCACTTCTCTCCAAAAAAAACATCAGGGACAGATTGATCTTCTGCAGAAAATATGGTGACTGGACTGCTGAGGACTGGGGCAAAGTCATATTCTCCGATGAAGCCTCTTTCCGATTGTTTGGGGCATCAGGAAAAAGGCTTGTCCGGAGAAGAAAAGGTGAGCGCTCCCATCAGTCCTGTGTCATGCCAACAGTAAAGCATCCTGAGACCATTCATGTGTGGGGTTGCTACTCATCCAAGGGAGTGGGCTCACTCACAATTTGCCCAAAAACACAGACATGAATAAAGAATGGTACCAAAACACCCTCCAACAGCAACTTCTTCCAACAATTCAACAACAGTTTGGTGAAGAACAATGCATTTTCCAGCACGATGGAGCACCGTGCCATAAGGCAAAAGTGATAACTAAGTGGCTCGGGGACCAAAACGTTGACATTTTGGGTCCATGGCCTGGAAACTCCCCAGATCTTAATCCCATTGAGAACTTGTGGTCAATCCTCAAGAGGCTGGTGGACAAACAAAAACCCACTAATTCTGACAAACTCCAAGAAGTGATTATGAAAGAATGGGTTGCTATCAGTCAGGAATTGGCCCAGAAGTTGATTGAGAGCATGCGCAGTCGGATTGCAGAGGTCCTGAAAAAGAAGGGCCAACACTGCAAATACTGACTCTTTGCATAAATGTCATGTAATTGTCGATAAAAGCCTTTGAAACGTATGAAGTGCGTGTAATTATATTTCACTACATCACAGAAACAACTGAAACAAAGATCTGAAAGCCGTTTAGCAGCAAACTTTGTGAAAACTAATATTTGTGTCATTCTCAAAACTTTTGGCCACGACTGTACAACTCAATTGAAAAAGAAACTGAAATCTTTTAGGTAGAGGGAAGAAAAAATATAAAAATACAATAATATGGTTGCATAAGTGTGCACACCCTTAAACTAATACTTTGTTGAAGCATCTTTTGATTTTATTACAGCACTCGGCAAGATTTGCCCACTCTTCTTTGCAAAAACACTCCAAATCTGTCAGATTGCGAGGGCATCTCCTGGGCACGGCCCTCTTTAGATCACCCCACAGATTTTCAATCGGATTCAGGTCTGGGCTCTGGCTGGGCCATTCCAAAACTTTAATCTTCTTCTGGTGAAGCCATTCCTTTGTTGATTTGGATGTATGCTTTGGGTCGTTGTCATGCTAAAAGATGAAGTTCCTCTTCATGTTCAGCTTTCTAGCAGAAGCCTGAAGGTTTTGTGCCAGTATTGACTGGTATTTTTAACTGTTCATAATTCCCTCTAGCTTAACAAGGCCCCAGTTCCAGCTGAAGAAGAACAGCCCCTTGGCATGATGCTGCCACCACCATGCTTCACTGTGGGTATGGTGTTCTTTGGTGATGTGCAGTGTTGTTTTTGCTCCAAACATATCTTTTGGAATTATGGCCAAAAAGTTCAACCTTGGTTTCATCAGACCAAAACACCTTTTCCCACATGCTTTTGGGAGACTTCAGATGTGTTTTTGCAAAATGTAGCCTGGCTTGGATGTTTTTCTTGGTAAGAAAAGGCTTTCGTCTTGCCACTCTACCCCATAGCCCAGACATATGAAGAATACAGGAGATTGTTGTCACATGTACCACACAGCCAGGACTTGCCAGATATTCCTGCAGCTCCTTTAATGTTGCTGTAGGCCTCTTGGTCCCTCCCAAGGGAGGGACGTCCAGTTCTTGGTAATGTCACTGTTGTGCCATATGTTCTCCACTTGATGATGACTGTCTTCACTGTGTTCCATAGTAGATCTAATGCCTTGGAAATACTTTTGTCCCTTTCTCCTGACTGATACCTTTTAACAATGAGATCCCTCTGATGCTTTGGAAGCTCTCTGTGGACCATGGCTTCTGCTGTGGGATGCGACTAAGAAAACTTCAGGAAAGACCAACTAGAGCAGCTGGACTTTATTTGGGGTTAATCAGAGGCACTTTACATGATGGCCGGTGTATGCTGACTCCTATGTAACAGGATTCTGAATGTGATTGCTTAATTCTAAACACAGCTACATCCCCAGTTATAAGAGGGTGTGCACACTTATGCAACCACATTATTATTATTTTTATATTTTTTCTTCCTTCCACCTAAAAGATTTCAGTTTGTTTTTCAATAAGAGTGGTACAGTTTATAGGTCACATTAACCACTTAAGGACCACAGGTTTATACCCCCCTAGTGACCAGGCCCTTTTTTACAAATCGGCACTCCACAACTTTAGCGGTTTATTGCTCGGTCATGCAACTTACCACCCAAATGAATTTTACCTCCTTTTCTTCTCACTAATAGAGCTTTCATTTGGTGGTATTTCATTGCCGCTGACATTTTTACTTTTTTTGTTATTAATCGAAATTTAACGATTTTTTTGCAAAAAAATGACATTTTTCACTTTCCACATGCGGTCCACATGCGGTGGGGCTGCTCCCCCAATGAAAAACACGCCACAGTGTTAGGGGTTGAGCAGCTCCCCCAGATTTGCCACTATATTTCTGTGTTTTTATATGTAAAATGACACCCCAAAACACATTCCCCAACTTCTCCTGAGTACGGCGATACCAGATGTGTGACACTTTTTTGCAGCCAAGGTGGGCAAAGGGGCACACATTCCAAAGAGCACCTTTCGGATTTCACAGGCCATTTTTTACACATTTTGATTGCAAGGTACTTCTCACACATATGGGCCCCTAAATTGCCAGGGCAGTGTAACTACCCCACAAGTGACCCCATTTTGGAAAGAAGACACCCCAAGGTATTCCGTGAGGGGCACGGCGAGTTCCTAGAATTTTTTATTTTTTGTCACAAGTTAGCGGAAAATGATGATTTTTCTTTTTTTTTCTTTTTTCCTTACAAAGTCTCATATTCCACTAACTTGCGACAAAAAATAAAAAATTCTAGGAACTCGCCATGCCCCTCACGGAATACCTTGGGGTGTCTTCTTTCCAAAATTGGGTCACTTGTGGGGTAGTTATACTGCCCTGGCAATTTAGGGGCCCAAATGTGTGAGAAGAACTTTGCAATCAAAATGTGTAAAAAATGGCCTGCAAAATCCGAAAGGTGCACTTTGGAATATGTGCCCCTTTGCCCACCTTGGCAGCAAAAAAGTGTGACACCTCTGGTATCGCCGTACTCAGGAGAAGTTGGGGAATGTGTTTTGGGGTGTCATTTTACATATACCCATGCTGGGTGAGAGAAATATCTTGGCAAAAGACAACTTTTCCAATTTTTTTATACAAAGTTGGCATTTGACCAAGATATTTTTCTCACCCAGCATGGGTATATGTAAAATGACACCCCAAAACACATTCCCCAACTTCTCCTGAGTACGGCGATACCAGAGGTGTCACACTTTTTTGCTGCCAAGGTGGGCAAAGGGGCACATATTCCAAAGTGCACCTTTCGGATTTTGCAGGCCATTTTTTACACATTTTGATTGCAAAGTTCTTCTCACACATTTGGGCCCCTAAATTGCCAGGGCAGTATAACTACCCCACAAGTGACCCAATTTTGGAAAGAAGACACCCCAAGGTATTCCGTGAGGGGCATGGCGAGTTCCTAGAATTTTTTATTTTTTGTCGCAAGTTAGTGGAATATGAGACTTTGTAAGGAAAAAAGAAAAAAAAAGAAAAATCATCATTTTCCGCTAACTTGTGACAAAAAATAAAAAATTCTAGGAACTCGCCGTGCCCCTCACGGAATACCTTGGGGTGTCTTCTTTCCAAAATGGGGTCACTTGTGGCGTAGTTATACTGCCCTGGCAATTTAGGGGCCCAAATGTGTGAGAAGTACCTTGCAATCAAAATGTGTAAAAAATGGCCTGCGAAATCCGAAAGGTGCACTTTGGAATATGTGCCCCTTTGCCCACCTTGGCTGCAAAAAAGTGTCACACATCTGGTATCGCCGTACTCAGGAGAAGTTGGGGAATGTGTTTTGGGGTGTCATTTTACATATACCCATGCTGGGTGAGAGAAATATCTTGGCAAAAGACAACTTTTCCAATTTTTTTATACAAAGTTGGCATTTGACCAAGATATTTTTCTCACCCAGCATGGGTATATGTAAAATGACACCCCAAAACACATTCCTTAACTTCTCCTGAGTACGGCGATACCACATGTGTGACACTTTTTTGCAGCCTAGATGCGCAAAGGGGCCCAAATTCCTTTTAGGAGGGCATTTTTAGACATTTGGATCCCAGACTTCTTCTCACACTTTCGGGCCCCTAAAAAGCCAGGGCAGTATAAATACCCCACATGTGACCCCACTTTGGAAAGAAGACACCCCAAGGTATTCAATGAGGGGCATGGCGAGTTCCTAGAATTTTTTTTTTTTTGCATAAGTTAGCGGATATTGATTTTTTTTTGTTTTTTTCTCACAAAGTCTCACTTTCCGCTAACTTAGGACACAAATTTCAATCTTTCATGGACTCAATATGCCCCTCACGGAATACCTTGGGGTGTCTTCTTTCCGAAATGGGGTCACATGTGGGGTATTTATACTGCCCTGGCTTTTTAGGGGCCCTAAAGCGTGAGAAGAAGTCTGGAATATAAATGTCTAAAAATGTTTACGCATTTGCATTCCGTGAGGGGTATGGCGAGTTCATGTGAGATTTTATTTTTTGACACAAGTTAGTGGAATATGAGACTTAGTAAGAAAAAACAAAAACAAACAAAAAATTTCCGCTAACTTGTGCCAAAAAAAATATCTGAATGGAGCCTTACCAGGGGGGGGGTGATCAATGACAGGGGGGTGATCAATGACAGGGGGGTGATCAATGACAGGGGGGGTGATCAATGACAGGGGGGTGATCACCCATATAGACTCCCTGATCACCGCCCTGTCATTGATCACCCCCCTGTAAAGCTCCATTCAGACATCCGCATGATTTTTTACGGATCCATGGATACATGTATCGGATCCACAGAACGCATGCGGACGTCTGAATGGAGCCTTACAGGGGGTGATCAATGACAGGCGGGTGATCACCCATATACACTCCCTGATCACCCCCCTGTCATTGATCACCCCCCTGTAAAGCTCCATTCAGACATCCGCATGATTTTTTACGGATCCATGGATACATGGATCGGATCCACAAAACGCATGCGGACGTCTGAATGGAGCCTTACAGGGGGGTTATCAATGACAGGGGGGTGATCAGGGAGTGTATATGGGTGATCACCCGCCTGTCATTGATCACCCCCTGTAAGGCTCCATTCAGACGTCCGCATGTGTTTTGCGGATCCGATCCATGTATCCATGGATCCGTAAAAATCATGCGGACGTCTGAATGGAGCCTTACAGGGGAGTGATCAATGACAGGGGGGTGATCAATGACAGGGGGTGATCAGGGAGTGTATATGGGTGATCACCCGCCTGTCATTGATCACCCCCCTGTAAGGCTCCATTCAGACGTCCGTATGCTTTTTGCGGATCCGATCCATGTATCCGTGGATCCGTAAAAATCATACGGACGTCTGAACGGAGCCTGACAGGGGGGTGATCAATGACAGGGCGGTGATCAATGACAGGGGGGTGATCAGGGAGTTTATATGGGGTGATCATGGGTGATCAGGGGTTTATAAGGGGTTAATAAGTGACGGGGGGGGGGTGTAGTGTAGTGTGGTGTTTGGTGCGACTGTACTGACCTACCTGAGTCCTCTGGTGGTCGATCCTAACAAAAGGGACCACCAGAGGACCAGGTAGGAGGTATATTAGACGCTGTTATGAAAACAGCGTCTAATATACCTGTTAGGGGTTAAAAAATTCGGATCTCCAGCCTGCCAGCGAGCGATCGCCGCTGGCAGGCTGGAGATCCACTCGCTTACCTTCCGTTCCTGTGAGCGCGCACGCCTGTGTGCGCGCGTTCACAGGAAATCTCGCGTCTCGCGAGATGACGCCTATTGGCGTTAGTGTGACCTGGGAGAGCCGCCGCGATGACGCCTTTCGGCGTTAGCGTGGCGGCAATCGGTTAAAGGTGGAAAAAGTTCTGAAATTATTTATCTTTGTCTCGTTTTTTTACAGCACAGAAACCTGACATTTTAACAGGGGTGTGTAGACTTTTTATATCCACTGTAGATAATATATAATATAAAAGTATAGACAACAGAGGTATATAGATAATATAGAAGTATAGATAAAGTATATAGATAATATAGATAATACATATAGAAGTGTAGATTATATAGAATATAAGTATAAATCTAACAGAAGTGCAGATAATACTATATACAATATATATATATATATATATATATATATATATACATATGCTATAGGATACAGAAGTATAGATACAGTCTCGGACTGGCCCGCAGGGGAACAGGTGCATCCCTGCTGGGCTCCTGAGCAGAGATGGCCCCCAGTCTCTCATTCCCTGCACACATGGCACAGTAGACTGACATACAGTAGACTACATACAGATAGGCAGCGAACATAATTTCCACCAGCCTATGTCCATAACGAAACGGGCAGATAATTTACCAGGATACCCAGATTTTTATTCTCAATGCATCAGTTAGCGGAGGTGCCTTCTAGGTGCAGAGGCCGCCAGCCAGTATCTCCTTTCTCCAGGAACCTGCCTTCTCCACGTAACCTCCGGACCCCCATAATCAATCATCTTGTGGGGGTCTTGCTGCTGCTGCCGCTGTCTGAGCCGGTGGTATTTGCATGTAGCTCTACAATGGGCCCCCAATGTACTGATAATGTAGAAGTCTAGATAAAATAGAACATTACTATGGATAATCGGCATCGTCAGACATTAGGTCTGTTGGACGTTTTCCCTGGGCAGACAACTCCCATCATTGGTATTGTAACACCTCAGAGTTGTGTTACTACACTCCTCTACCCCGCTACTATCTCCTAAGAGCCTTTACCTTGTCATCTGATATGATTTTGCTCCTGTCTTCACAACTGTGCATGTAAACCACTATGTTGAGTACAATTATGCTTGTCATTTTCCATGTTCACCAGCAGGTGGCAGCAATGTGTTGGTAAGGTACTAGTTACAGTTTAGTATATCTAGGCTGGAATGGGTCATTTTAGCTTAGCTCCCCCTTTGTGGAGGTGTGGACTGTTCCCACATCCTGCACTTGGGTGGAGAAGGGAAGTTAGAGTTAGTGTGCCAGCCACCCCTGTTGGGGAGTGCTGTGTGATAGTTCAGGAGTCCCCCTGTATAGGGAAGAAAGCCAGGATCTTGTCTCGGCTGAGACATTGATCATATTCCCAGTCTGAGCCCTGCAGCCTCAGTTGGATGACAAAAAAGCAGACAATCTCCAGAGTTTTAGGACGAAAGCATTCCCTGAGAGCCTATCTGTGAGTCAAGTCCAGAGACCTAGGAGACGCCATATTCCTCCTCAGCTAGTCAGTCCCCACAAAGCAGAAGATATAGAGAAGCGCAGAAGATAAATTCCTGCCACAGGCACAGAACTACTAAGCAGACGTCTTATCCTGCAAGCTCCAGATTTATAGTGCAGAAGATTTATTCCTGCCAACCATTGCCAAAACCTGCTGGAACCAAAGACCAAAGCTGTATTCTGTTTGGATACAAGCTATTATCAGTAAATAGAAGTTTGAACTTCATCTAAAGGTCTGGACATCATTTCTGCTGCAAAATTCCTCTATTACTCCTACTACCACTACACTCAAATTTATTGCAAGTGAGCCAGGAGTCCAGCCGTACCCAGGTAGGAGACACCGTTGACACAATTATCACCACCTATAGAGACATTATAGGCCATTACACCACTCTGGCATTCCTAACCTGGAATGTGCGTTGGAACACCTTGGGAGGGCCCTGTGTTAGTACCCTGCGCACGCTGCAATTGGCGTCCTGAACAAACTATAGACTATCATCTACACCTAACCCAGTCATTGCATAATTTGGCATCAGCGTGTACCCGTATCCTGCTCTATTGCAGTATCACACAGATCTACAGATACAGTAAGTATGGCGTCTGAAATAACTCTCTGTCACCACAATAGCAGGACATTTTCTCACATTTCTTATCTTGCTTTAGATAACATCTTATACTCTAGTCCCACCCAGAGCTGCATTTACACTTCTGCTCTCTGAGCTTTGGTGCACAAAAAGGTTTTACTTAGGTCCCAAACTGTCAAAGGCTACACCGTGGCTGCTGACACTATGACTGCCATTGATCACTGTGTTTTAAGGGTTAAATGGTTATGTTCTCTGATCCCACTATGGGCGCAGAAATGTAGCTGACAATGTTTCCCCTCACATTGGTGACTACATGGGGACCACTCTGTCATAACCCCATTATTAAAAAATCATTCTCTTGACTCGTCCTGCACAGCTAACTACAGACCTCTTATCTTCCCTTCATCTCTAAGCTCCTGGAGCGTTTGGTCTACTCTCGCCTCATATCTCTCTGCTCACTTTCTCCTTGATCCATTACAATCTGGTTTTCCGCACCCCACATTCTACAGAGACTGCCCTCACCAAAGTGACCAGTCACCTCCTGACAGCTAAATGCAATGGTAACTACTCTCTGCTCCTTCTCCTTGACCTCTCTGCAGCTTTTGACACTGTAGACCACCATCGACTCCTCACCCTGCTCCAATCTATCCGCCTAAAGGACACTGCCTCTGACCGCTATTTCCGTGTATCATTCGCTGGCTCCACTTCTTATCCTCTCCCTCTTGCTGTTGGGGTTCCTCAGGGTTCAGTCCTTGGTCATCTCCTCTTTTCTCTCTACACAGCCCCAAATGGACAGACCATCAGCAGATTTAGTTTCTAATACCCTCTATCCTGATGACACCCTACTATACACTTCATCTTCACCTTGGCTGTACAACACAACAGCAGTGACTGTCTGTCTGCTGTCTCTAACATCATGTCCTCCAGTGACTGTCTGTCTGCTGTCTCTAACATCATGTCCTCCAGTGACTGTTTGTCCGATGTCTCTAACATCATGTCCTCTGTCTGCTGTCTCTAACATTGTATCCTCTCTCTATCTGACACTGAATCTTTCAAAAATAAAACATCTTGTTTTCTCTCCATCTACTAACCTACCCAAACCTGATATCTCTCTCTCGGTGTGTGGCTCTATCATCACACCTGGGTGGTATGCCCGCTGTCTTGGTGTGACATTTGACATTGATCTTTCCTTCACCTAGTATATTTAATCTCTTGCTGCCTGCACCTCAAAAACATCTCTAGAATCCACCACTTTCTCACTATGGAAACAACAAAAACTCTCATTGTTGCCCTGATCCATTCCCGCCTCGGTTACTGTAACCCCCTATTTATTGTCCCCCCCCCACCACCAGACTCTCCCCCCTCCAATTTATCATGAGTGCAGCAGCTAGGGTCAGCTATTTGTCTAACCGCTACTCCTATGCCTCCACCCTGTGCCAGTCACTACTCCAATGCCTCCGCCCTGTGCCAGTCACTACTCCAATGCCTCCACCCTGTGCCAGTCACTACAATTTAAACTGCTCGTCTTCACCCACAAAGCTCTCCACAGTGCTGCACCTCTTCCCTCATCTCTGTCTACCACCCTACCCATGCTCTATGCTCTGCAAAAAAAATTATGACTGACATCCACCATAATCCGAACATCTCACTTCAGACTCCAAGACTTCTCTCGAGCTGCACCAGTTCTCTGGAATGCTCTACCCCAAGAAATTAGGTTAAACCACAATATTGTCACGGAAGGTGTACAGAAAACTAGAAGACACAAAATGAAGATCCGACTTACTGGATCCAAAACTAAGGAACAAAAGGGAGAGCCCTGCAACAGACCTGGCTCTCTCCCTAACTGCTCAGCCTATGCAAAAATCTCAATGGTAGAAAATTGCATATCCTCATACCTCGACTGTATAACACCTGAACACCCTATAATAGTGAGGGGACACGACCACCGGCTCCCTACACTTGGTACGGAGGGAGTCAGGGTCACCTGGGATCCAGCAAACAGGAAAACACAAATGAATGAACAAAACTTATCTGTAGAAGACTCAGTAGTAGCATCCAGCATGCACACACTCCAGGAAGTTGTATAAACCGCAAAGTGATGCAGTATGGGAAGGGATTTAAAGGGATGCAATCAGTGCAACTACATGACAGCTGAGAGAGGCTAACGAGATGAGAAAATGAAAGCAAAACAAAAGGAACCTCAAGGAGGAGGTTCTGAAGGACGTCTGTCAGAGCTTCTCAGATGTCTGGTGGTGACAAATATACACAGTTTTAGGCGTTCCTATCAAATCCTGTAATCTAACTCTTCTCCATTCAACCGCACCCCCCCTATTCTTCAGAACCTGATTCATCATTCATATGTATCCACTGCACCCCCTGCACTCAGGAGCTCTGCAGATATCGGCCGGAGGTGGCTCGTGCAGATTTATAGTGTAAGCTCTTGTGTCTCCCCTATCTCCTCATAGAGTGTAAGCTCTTGTGTCTCCCCTATTTCCTCATAGACTGTAAGCTCTTGTGTCCCCCCTATCTCCTCATAGATTGTCAGCTCTTGTGTCTCCCCTATCTCCTCATAGATTGTAAGCTCTTGTGTCTCCTCTATCTCCTTATAGAGTGTAAGCTCTTGTGTCTCCTCTATCTCCTCATAGATTGTAAGCTCTTGTGTCTCCCCTATCTCCTCATAGAGTGTAAGCTCTTGTGTCTCCCCTATCTCCTCATAGAGTGTAAGCTCTTGTGTCTCCCCTATCTCCTCATAGAGTGTAAGCTCTTGTGTCTCCCCTATCTCCTCATAGACTGTAAGCTCTTGTGTCTCCCCTATCTCCTCATAGAGTGTAAGCTCTTGTGTCCCCCTATCTCCTCATAGATTGTCAGCTCTTGTGTCTCCCCTATCTCCTCATAGATTGTAAGCTCTTGCGTCACCCCTATCTCCTAATATATTGTAAGCTCTTGTGTCACCCCTATCTCCTCATAGAGTGTAAGCTCTTGTGTCTCCCCTATCTCCTCATAGACTGTAAGCTCTTGTGTTTCCCCCATCTCCTCATAGATTGTAAGCTCTTGTGTCTCACTTATCTCCTCATAGATTGTAAACTCTTGTGTCTCCTCCTATCTCCTCATAGAGTGTAAGCTCTTGTGTCTCCCCTATCTCCTCATAGATTGTAAGCTCTTGTGTCACCCCTATCTCCTCATAGACTGTAAGCTCTTGTGTCACCCCTATCTCCTCATAGATTGTAAGCTCTTGTGTCTCCTCTATCTCCTCATAGAGTGTTAGCTTTTGTGTCTCCCCTATCTCCTCATAGATTGTAAACTCTTGTGTCACCCCTATCTCCTCATAGATTGTAAGCTCTTGTGTCTCCTCTATCTCCTTATAGATTGTAAGCTCTTGTGTCTCCTCTATCTCCTCATAGATTGTCAGCTCTTGTGTCCCCCCTATCTCCTCATAGACTGTAAGCTCTTGTGTCACCCCTATCTCCTCATAGATTGTAAGCTTTTGGGTCTCCTCTATCTCCTTATAGATTGTAAGCTCTTGTGTCACCTCTATCTCCTCATAGATTGTAAGCTCTTGGGTCCCCCCTATCTTCTCATAGATTGTAAGCTCTTGTGTCTCCCTTATCTCCTCACAGACTGTAAGCTCTCGTGTCTCCCCTATCTCCACATAGATTGTAAGCTCTTGTGTCCCCCCTATCTCCACATAGATTGTAAGCTCTTGTGTCACCCCCATCTCCTCATAGATTGTAAGCTCTTGTGTCAACCCTATCTCCTCATAGATTGTAAGCTCTTGGGTCACCCCTATCTCCTCATAGACTGTAAGCTCTCGTGTCTCCCCTATCTCCTCATAGATTGTAAGCTCTTGTGTCTCCCCTATCTCCTCATAGACTGTAAGCTCTTGTGTCTCCCCTATCTCCTCATAGATTGTAAGCTCTTGGGTCACCCCTATCTCCTCATAGACTGTAAGCTCTTGTGTCTCCTCTATCTCCCCATAGAGTGTAAGCTCTTGTGTCTCCCCTATTTCCTCATAGAGTGTAAGCTCTTGTGTCTTCCCTATCTCCTCATAGAGTGTAAGCTCTTGTGTCTCCCCTATCTCCTCATAGATTGTAAGCTCTTGTGTCTCCCCTATCTCCTCATAGAGTGTAAGCTCTTGTGTCTCCCCTATCTCCTCATAGAGTGTAAGCTCTTGTGTCTCCCCTATCTCCTCATAGAGTGTAAGCTCTTGTGTCTCCCCTATCTCCTCATAGAGTGTAAGCTCTTGTGTCTTCCCTATCTCCTCATAGAGTGTAAGCTCTTGTGTCTCCCCTATCTCCTCATAGAGTGTAAGCTCTTGTGTCTTCCCTATCTCCTCATAGATTGTAAGCTCTTGTGTCTCCCCTATCTCCTCATAGAGTGTAAGCTCTTGTGTCTCCCCTATCTCCTCATAGATTGTAAGCTCTTGTGTCTTCCCTATCTCCTCATAGATTGTAAGCTCTTGTGTCTCCCCTATCTCCTCATAGAGTGTAAGCTCTTGTGTCTCCCCTTTCTCCTCATAGATTGTAAGCTCTTGTGAGCGGGGCCCTCACGCCTCATGTTTTAATTGTTGACCTGTTTGTTGGTACAGACTCTAGGACTCTGCTTGTCCATGGACCCCCTGATTGTACAGCGCTGTGGAATATGTTGGCACCATATAAATAAAGATTATTATTACTATTATTACCAGCTGCTCTGCTCACACAATCAGATGCACCTGTAGGCTTGAATGCAAGAAAGGGTTACTAGATTGAATGGATCTCATATAATCCTCTCAACCCCCACCATGGAGAGCGGTGACATGCAGGATCGGGCTGACATGTGCTCTAATAGACTTCTACAGATCAGAACACTTTTGACCTGAAGATTTATCTTCTCATTTTCCGCCTTTTGTGTCGTGACGTTTATGACAAATCTTCCATCGTCCTTTCTCCTGATGCAGAAATTGTCGGCCTATTAAAAATACATCATGGTCCTGGCAGCGGCCCTGAGCGGCCGCCTCTAATCTGTCACCTCTCCGGCGGTCCCGGCAGAGCGCGCTCCTACCCCCATGACAGTCCGGAAAACCTTGGAAGTGTGGCGTCCTTCTCCATGAATCACTGAGAGGAACCGCAGGGCGACAAATAAATGAGCTTGTAAATTACCGCCATATACAAGATGGATGAGCCGGCGGCATGATGGGATTTATTCAAATCAGTTCATAAACTTCTCCCGTCATCAGAAACGGAGCTTTACAAAGTTTCTTCAGAAATTTAGCAAATTATAAAAAATGTGCAAGTCAAGGTATTGGATCAGATACAATGTATCAGAAAAGATGAAATGTATCAAAGAAAGTACAGAGCATGAGAGCAGGTACATATGGGCTGCACGGAGGCTCAGTGGTTAGCGGTGGCTCGGTGGTTAGCGGTGGCTCAGTGGTTAGCGGAGGCTCAGTGGTTAGCGGAGGCTCAATGGTTAGTGGTGGCTCAGTGGTTAGCGGTGGCTCAGTGGTTAGCAGAGGCTCGTGGTTAACGGAGGCTCAGTGGTTAGCGGTGGCTCAGTGGTTAGCGAAGGCTCAGTGGTTAGCGGTGGCTCGGTGGTTAGTACAGTTGCAGCGCTGGGGTCCTAGGTTCAAATCCAACCATGGACAACATCTGCATGGAGTTTGTATGTTCTCCCCGTGTTTGTGTGGGTTGTCTCTGGTTTTCTCCCACACTCCAAAGACAGACTGGTTTAGACCTTAGATTGTGAGCAGCAATGGGGACAGTGAGTGACGCCAATGTCCGTAAAGCACTACAGATGCAGAATATGTCAGCGCTATATAAGTGCATACAATAAATAAATAATGCATCAGTGCAAGTACAATGTATGAGGGCAAGTACAGCGTATCAGTGTCCCGCCGGCGGTCCATGCCCATCCCTGTCTTGCTATTTCGGGCAGGCGAGGATGTCACTGTACTCTTCTGTGTGAATTGGAACTAGTGCTCAGTGAACGCTAAGCAGATAGATAGCAGATATAACTTTACATTTTTATAGATGCAGCATTGTTTTTCCATTTTGGCACAGAAAGCAAAGATGATGAAAAGTGCACTGAAGAAATCAGGCTGAAATACTGACGGCAGGGATTGCGGGGCTGCCGGGTGATAATCGTCCTGTTCCTCGACCTTCGCATGGCTCTGACTCAGAGGCGATGATTTCCACGCTGTGTGATGTTTGGCGGCCTCTGGTCCTGGCACCTCATACACTTCCCGGCTGCAGACGACCATTAACGACACAGCAGCTGCTCTCAGAGCATCAGGTCCCTACACAATGACCGCCCGCAGCTCTAATGGCACCCCACCTTCTGCCAGGAAAACTAGGTGGAGCCCTGCAATCTGTTATATCATATTATTTTCCATTCAATGAATGTATCCATATTGCATCTTTTGTTCTATAGGTTTGTTCTGTAAAATGTTCCATGTCCAGTGGCGTAGCGTGGGTTGCCAGCACCCGGGGCAAGCCAAAAATTGCGCCCCCCCCCCTACCCAGGGCACGCCCCTTTTAACAGATACTGTAGTAGATCACTAGCAGTCCTATGTAACACCACAGATAACACAGTGATAACTCTGAGTACAGATAATGTAGTAGATGGGTGTAAGCCCCCAGAATTCAGAACACACAGAGTGTGACCTGAAGTCTGGGGCAGAATGTGGCAGGGTGGGCCATATTCTCAATCTCCTCCCCCAACCCTACTGTGAAACAGATATGTGCATGGCCATTATTATTACAGTATAATACCGCCCCATACCTGTTACATCCAGTGACGTCTCCTGTGATGTAGACTCTCCTCAACGTCTTCATTCAGAGATAAGACCGCCATGATACCTTCCTTCAGCCGCTTCTCGTCTCTGCAGAGTTTCACAGAATTTTTTTTAGGTTCCTCACTTTACTCTCATCCTCTCCTTACTGGTGTCTCAACAGCTTATCCTGCTGCCCCCCAATACTGTGCTAGAGCCAGATAGTCCCCCATTCCCCATAATATTATTTCCCCTGTATATTATAATGGCCCCTCTTTGTTATTAATATAATGGCCCCTCTTTATTATTAATATAATGTCCCCCTCTTTGTTATTAATATAATGGCCGCCTCTCCCCTCCTCTCACCTAATTACACAGGGTGGGACTCTGCACTCAGGGACAGTCACTGACTCAGACTGTCACTCACTCTGGGCCGCTTGAATCACTCTCTGCCTGGCCTGGAGTCTGGACTTCTGCATCTTCATTCATGCTTCGGCTACTGGCTCTGCACTGCCTTTCCCGCCTGGAAGGTGGGCGGAGCCTATCGGGAACTGCCGTGCATGCCCCGCCTCCCCTCCTCACTCTGCTCTGCGGCCGGGCGCTGTGTGAAGAAAAAAAAAACACAGCGTCAGGCTCGATTTAACTTGTGCCAGCCCAGCGGACAGCCGCGCCCCCACCCTGCCGTGTGGCACCCGGGGCAACGGCCCCTCCGGCCCCCCCACGCTACGCCCCTGTCCATGTCAGCCCTGGAGCTATAAGGCACAACACTGATCAGTGCTTCCAGCTCACCTGCATTGTCTTTTGGAGTAGGGGCTCATTCACACGGTAGTTGTTCGGCCGTTCCGTGCGTTGGAGGCTGCAATTTTTGGTACAAAATGCACGGGCACCATCCGTGCGGCTGCTGCGACAGATCCAGACCATTCAACTTGAATGGGTCCGTGATCCGTCTGCACCGCCAAAAAATAGAACATGTTCTATTTTTTTGTGGTGCGGAGTAGTGATGAGCGCCATAGGCAATATTTTTGTTTTCACGATATTTCAAGAATTTTTCGCATAATATTCGCAATAAATTTACAAATTCTAGAATTCAGGATCTCCAGTCATTATTTTTGTGATTGCGCAAATCGTCACTAATGATGCGCATATTTTTTGCACAATACATGTACCGTAACTTCACATTTTATCAGGTCTGAGTAGATATTACTGATTGGTGCAGTAAGTATTACTGTGACATCACAGCACTATGTCTGTAGTAAGTATGTATTGACAGCAGAGAAACAATAATCCCTATCACACTATCTAACACCCTGCACTGGAACCTCAGCTACACTATATCACTATCTGACTATCTCCCACTAACTAATGTAATTGGATAAGGAATAGGATCCAGGTGAAAGCACAGAGCACAGCAATGTCACTGCTCTCTCTCCGAACTGCAAAATACTGCACACACTGCTGCTGGGGAAGTCCTTATATAGTAAGGGGCAACTTTCCTAGATAGATAGATAGATAGATAGATAGATAGATATGAGAGATAGATAGATAATAGATAGATAATAGATAGATATGAGATAGAGAGATAGATATGAGATAGAGAGATATGAGATAGATAGATAGATAGTAGATAGATAGATAGTAGATAGATATAAGATAGAGAGATAGATATGAGATAGATAGATAGATAGATATGAGATAGATAGTCCTAGAAACGTGGACTAAAACAGAGAATAAATCCCTGGTGCCCACCGGATACAGGGAGATCTCTGTCCCTGCTCTAAAAAACAAAAACGTCAAGCTGGGCCGGAGCTCAGGAGGAATATTAGTCTGGTATAAAGAGGATCTCCATGAGCAGATCAGACCAGTAAAGAGAGGAGACAGCCACATCTGGGTAAGGATAGCCCGCTCCATCCTCACCTCTCCGGCTGACGTCTACCTCTGTGCAGCATACATAGCTCCACCAGAGTCTCCATACTTCAATCCCGACAGCTTTGAGATCCTACAGAGGGAAGCCGCCCATTTTCAGGCCCTGGGCAATGTTCTGATCTTTGGAGACCTCAATGCAAGAACAGGGAGGGAGAGAGACTACCTGACAACTGACGGAAATGTCTATATATTCGGAGCAGACACAGACTGTGACAGCTCAGTACACACCGAGAGGAACAGCTATGACAGCACAGTAAACAAAAGTGGCAGAACATTGCTGAACTTATGTCGAAGCCTCGGACTTCATATTCTCAATAGCCGCACGAAGGGAGACTCTCTTGGTAGATATACCCTAAACTCCCATGTAGGCAACAGTGTGGTAGACTATGCCATCACAGATGTGGACCCCAAAAATGTTAGTAGCTTCATAGTCACCCCACAGACACACCTGTCAGACCACAACCAACTGCTCCTATACATAAAATCCACAAGTAAACTACCGGCACAAACATCTCAGCAGACCGGCCTCTTTAACATACCTCCATCTTTTAAATGGTTCAAGATGTCAGCCCCAAAGTATATGGAGACCATAAACAGCACAGAGATCCAGGAGATGCTCAATAACTTCCATAGGAAAGTGTATGAGCTGAATCCAGAAGGAGTAAATCTCGCGGTAAGGGACTTTAATAATATACTTTGCACCATGGCGGAAATGTCTGACCTCAAAAGATGCAACAGAAGGCCAAAAAAACAACAACCCAACAGCTGGTTTGACCGGGAGTGTAAAGATATAAGGAAGGCGCTAAGAATGGCCTCAAATAGGAAACACCAAGATCCAAACAACCCCAGTCCGAGGGAAGCCTACAACAACATACAAAGGCAATACAAAAATACCCTCAGAAAGAAAAAGCAAGGCAACATCTCAACCAAGCTCCTCCAACTCCAAGACGCTCTCCAGGACAACTGCTTCTGGGAACTATGGAAGCAGATGGACAAAACCAGCAAGAACACCAACCTCCACATCCAAAACGGCAACATCTGGCTCCAGTACTTCAAGGACCTGTACAAAGCCATTTCGAGGGAGGATCAAAGTCCAGAACAAAAAGAAATCACGAAAAAGCTGAAGGATATGGAGGAAAAAATCAAAGATTTCCAAAACCCTCTAGACACACCGATCACGCTGCAGGAGATAACAGAGAGGATCTCAATGATAAAGAGTAAAAAAGCCAGCGGCCCAGATGGGATTCTTCCAGAAATGATCAAATACAGCCCGCCAGGTATCCAGGCCGCATTAGTAAAACTCTACAATGTTGTGCTGAGTGCCGGCTACTTCCCCCAGAGCTGGAACCAGGGCATCATCACCCCCATACACAAGGGCGGAGACAGGTATGACCCAGCCAACTATAGAGGGATATGTGTCAGCAGCAACCTGGGAAAACTCCTCAGCAGTATCCTGAATAAGAGGATCCTCAGCTTCCTCACCCAGCACAACATCCTCAGCAGAAGCCAAGCAGGCTTCATACCAAACCACCGCACCACGGACCACATCTACACCCTGCAGAGCCTCATCAAGAGCCATGTCCACAATACAAAGCAGGGAAAGATCTATGCCTGCTTTGTGGACTTTAAGAAGGCCTTTGACTCAGTGTGGCATCCGGGCCTATTCCTGAAACTTCTTGAAAGCGGAATAGGAGGAAAAACATATGATGTCATCAGAAGCTCCTACACTGAGAACAGATGCAGCGTGAAGGTAAATGGGAGGAGAACGGCTTATTTCCAGCAGAACCGAGGAGTCAGACAGGGCTGCAGCCTCAGTCCAACTCTGTTTAACATCTACATCAATGAGCTGGCGGCGGCTCTGGAGTCCTCCTCAGCACCTGGTCTCACCCTCCATGACACGGAGGTGAAATTTCTCCTTTATGCAGATGATCTTCTGCTACTATCGCCAACTGAGAAAGGTCTCCATGATAACCTGAAAATCCTGGAGAAGTTCAGTAACACGTGGGCACTGCCCATCAATCCAAAGAAAACCAACATCATGGTGTTCCCGAAAAGAAATCGAAAAGCAGCCGGGCGTCCTCCCTTCCTGCTAAACAACTGTCCAATTTCAGAAACCGACAGCTACACCTACCTGGGCCTAGAAATCAGCCAATCAGGGAGTTTTAAGAAAGCCATGGAAATACTGAAAGACAAGGCGAGCAAAACCTTCTATGCCATCAGAAGGCGTCTGTATCACCTTAAAGCACCAGTGACCGTCTGGCTTAAAATCCTTGACACCATCATCGCCCCAATCCTCCTGTATGGCAGCGTAGTCTGGGGCCCAGACACATACCCAGACCGGTCAAAGTGGGACTCTGGGCCAACAGAACTATTCCACCTAGAACTCTGTAAACACTTTCTCCAGGTCCACAGGGGCACCTCAAACAGCGCCTGTCGAGCAGAACTGGGCAGATTCCCACTCTACTTTGCTGTACAGAAGAGGGCGCTATCATTCAGAGCCCATCTACATAGCAGCAGTCCCAGCTCCTACCATCACAAAGCCTTGCAACACCAAGAAGCCCCAGAAAAACAAAGCACCCCGCAACAAGTCACCCAAACCCAGCCTGACAAAGGGCGAAATCCAGAGGACGATACACAAGTACAAAGAGGAGTATATTAGCGTCTGGAGGAACGACATAAGAGCATCCCAGAAGCTGACAGTATACCAGAGCCTGCAGAGGGAGTACAAACTGGCCCCATATCTGGAGAAACTCCCCAATCCAAAAGACCGACAGATCCTGAGCCGGTACAGACTGAGCGCCCACAGCCTGCTCATTGAATCCGGGCGTCACCGACAGAGGTACATGCCCAGGGAGAGCAGACTGTGCCAGCAGTGCGACCAGGCGACCGTGGAGGATGAGGCTCATTTCCTGCTGCGGTGCCCCAAATACTCAGCAGTGAGAGAGACTGACTTCAGGAGACTGTCTGATCTCTGCCCAGACTTCACCTCCATGGAGGAGGAAGAGAGACTCTCCATACTGCTGGGGGAAGAGGAGAACACAGCGGCCATAGCAGCACAATATATTACTGCCTGCCATAGACTGAGAGGAGCCTGATATACCATGGACTCCTATACCCCCACCCTGGACCTGTCCCCACCCCCAACACTACCCAATTATTTACCACTTGCTTTGGCAATGCTAAAATTTATTTAGTCCTGCCAATAAAGCTGATTTGATTTGATTTGATTTGAGATAGATAGATATGAGATAGATATGAGATAGAGAGATAGATAGATATGAGATAGATAGATAGATAGATAATAGATAGTTATGAGATAGAGAGATATATGATAGATAGATAGATAGATAGATAGATAGATAGATATGAGATAGATAGATAGATAGATAGATAGATAGATAGATATGAGATAGATAGATAGATAGATAGATATGAGATAGATAGATAGATAATAGATAGAAAGATAGATAATTAGATAGATATTAGATAGAGATAGATGGATATGAGATAGATAGATAATAGATATAGTCCAGGGGTGTCAATACTTTTTAGCTGCGCTGTAGCTTTTGCTCGGGCTTTGACCTCAGATGTTGAGCCCGGATTATACAATTTATGGATTTTTCTATAATTATTCCCATTTGTAAACAGAACTTTTTGCTGCTTCCTCGAAAATCTGACACTTGACGGGACCAAAATCGACTGCGAGATGCGACTTTTCCCTGCAGAAGGTATTTCATCTTTTGCGCGGTTGGAACTCTCAAGGACAAGGTGCGGATTAAATCTTTGTGTTTTCTGCATCCCATTTGCAAAACAAATGATTTCTCCTCCGACTCATCCTGCCGTTTAGGAATAAATTGCTTTGATGCATAATTCAGCAGAGGCCTCGGACGCGTCGTCGTCGTTATCAGGTGAGGCCGGGACATCGGCTCGAAGTTACAAAGGAAAGCAATTTTATTGACTTAATTATTTATTGTAAATGAGGCACAACAGTACAGCCGCTCGGATGCAATCAGCAAAGTGGGGGGATAAATGTGGAAAAAATATCAAATAAAAATGTAAAAAAATGCTGAAAGGAAAAAAAAAAAAGATACAAAATGTAAAAACTAAACTAGATGCAAAGTAAAAAAAAAAAACAACTCAAAAAATCAATAAGAGGTAAAATAAAATAAAATAAAAAAATAAAAAGGAAGAATTTTTCACGTGTATTAGGGACCTTTATTTTTACTTTTGTGCTGTGTACCCAGAAATAGGGAGAGAAGAAGCCGTCTGGAATTTGACCAGTCCTTTGTGCACCTGCCATAGGTCATTAATATCCGATCAGTGAGTTCTGACTTCCGGCACCCATGATGATGATATCACAGGTCTCAGCCCCTGAGAGCATGGAGGTAAACTGCAGGAGACGCAGCTTCCTCCAGCCTCATACTGTCAATCTGAAAGAGATACGAAAAATGAACCCCTTCCTGACATCTGCCTTACATGTACGGCAGATGTCGGCTCTTTAAAAATGGCACATACTCAGAAGCTGAGCGGGTGCCATAGCCGCCGGGTACCTGCTGTTTTACACAGCAGACACTTGGTGGCAGAGTCTGTGATTGGCGATAATGCTGACCATAGACTTTTAACCCCTCAGATGCTGTGGTCAATTGTGACTGTGGCAACTGAGTGGTTATCTTCCAGAAGTGCTGTGCTCCCAGTGACCGATCTGCTTTCCTGATCACAGGAACCACTTGCTTGCTTTGGGAACCTTAGACCTTCTCAAGGCCCCGAGGCCTGTCATATTGATTGGTTTGATAGAAATGTAGTAAATCTCCCATAGACTACCGTGGTAAATCATGGCAGTCTATGGGAGAAACAATCAGAGAATTGTATGTTACAGTCCCTTAGGGGGGCTAAATATACATGTTAATATTTTTTTTTAAGTATATTAAAAGACAAAAAGGTATAAAAATTCTAATCACCCCCCTTTTCCCATTTTACTGATAAATGTAAACAATAGAAATATAAAGATAATTAATTTTGCCGTGACCATAAATGCTTGAACTATTAAAATATAAAAGTGTTTATCCTGTACAGTGAATGTCATGATGGAAAATTAAATAGTTGATTCGCTGTTTTGTCCTCACCTGACAAATAACCTGATCATAAATTAATTCACATCCCAAAATGGTATCATTTCAAAAATACAACCCACCCTGCAAGAAATTAGCCCTTGCACAGCTCTGTTTAAGTAAATATAAAAAAAATGTATGCGGGTCATAATAATGTAATGAAAAAAAAAATGTTTTTAAAAGTATTGACACCAGAAAAATTGTAATAATTTGGTATCGATGTAATCGTACTGACCAAGAGAATGAAGATAATGTTATTTTTTATCACAAAGGGAAAGCAGGGTTTTGTTTTTTTAATTACACCCCATCTAAAATTTTTTCCTGATATTTAAAAATATAATATATATACACACTCACCTAAAGAATTATTAGGAACACCTGTTCTATTTCTCATTAATGAGATTATCCAGTCAACCAATCACATGGCAGTTGCTTCAATGCATGTAGGGTTGTGGTCCTGGTCAAGACAATCTCCTGAACTCCAAACTGAATGTCAGAATGGGAAAGAAAGGTGGGCTACAACAGCAGAAGACCCCACCGGGTACCACTCATCTCCACTACAAATAGGAAAAAGAGGCTACAATTTGCACGAGCACCAAAATTGGACTGTTGAAGACTGGAAAAATGTTGCCTGGTCTGATGAGTCTCGATTTCTGTTGAGACATTCAAATGGTAGAGTCCGAATTTGGCGTAAACAGAATGAGAACATGTATCCATCATGCCTTGTTACCACTGTGCAGGCTGGTGGTGGTGGTGTAATGGTGTGGGGGGTGTTTTCTGGGCACACTTTAGGCCCCTTAGTGCCAATTGGCCATCGTTTAAATGCCACGGGCTACCTGAGCATTGTTTCTGACCATGTCCATCCCTTCATGACCACCATGTACCCATCCTCTCATGGCTACTTCCAGCAGGATAATGCACCATGTCACAAAGCTCCAATCATTTCACATTGGTTTCTTGAACATGACAATGAGTTCACTGTACGAAAATGGCCCCACAGTCACCAGATCTCAACCCAATAGAGCATCTCTGGGATGTGGTGGAACGGGAGCTTCGTGCCCTGGATGTGCATCCCTCAAATCTCCATCAACTGCAAGATGCTCTCCTATTAATATGGGCCAACATTTCTAAAGATGCTATCAGCACCTTGTGGAATCAATGCCACGTAGAAT
Organism: Bufo gargarizans; assembly: GCF_014858855.1. Classification (NCBI taxonomy): domain Eukaryota; kingdom Metazoa; phylum Chordata; class Amphibia; order Anura; family Bufonidae; genus Bufo; species Bufo gargarizans. Next base: position 9,293,142 of record NC_058082.1, read on the forward strand.
TAAGGCAGTTCTGAAGGCAAAAGGGGGTCCAACACCGTATTAGTATGGTGGTCCTAATAATTCTTTAGGTGAGTGTGTGTGTATATATATATATATATATATACATTTAAATCACCCCTTTCTTCATATTAAAAATATAAATAAACAAACTAAATATAATAGGTATTGCTGTGACCCAAAACGCTGGTACTATTAAAATATAAATTTATTAATCCCGTATGTTGAACAGCGTAACAGAAAAAAATATATATAAAAATGGCCAATCTGCCGTTTTCTTGACTCTTCACCTCCCCAAAAATTGGAATAAAAAGTGATTAAAAAGTCATGCACACCCCAAAATAGTATCAATCAAAACTACAGATGGCCCCGCAAAAATGTGCTCTCACACATCTCCGTAGACATAAATATAAAAAAGTTATCAGGGTTAGAGTTGAGCGAACACCTGGATGTTCGGGTTTGAAAAGTTCGGCCGAACTTCCTGAAAATGTTCGGGTTCGGGATCCGAACTCGACCCGAACTTTGCCCCGAACCCCATTGAAGTCAATGGGGACCCGAACTTTTCGGCACTAAAAAGGCTGTAAAATAGCCTAGGAAAGGGCTAGAGGGCTGCAAAAGGCAGCAAAAAAAAAAAAACAATATCAATTGAAAAGAGGTCCCATAGCAGAGAATCAGGCTTCATGTCACCCACCACTGGAACAGGCCAGTTTACGATATTTAGGCCCCTGGCACCCAGACGGAGGAGAGGTTCAGTCAACTTTGCATTGCCCCGCAATATATTGGTAAAATTAAAAAAGAGGATTGAATGATGAAGTGCCCTGGAGTACAATAATATATGGTTAAGGGGAGGTAGTTAATGTCTAATCTGGACAAGGGACGGACAGATCCTGTGGGATCCATGCCTGGTTCATTTTTATGAACGTCAGCTTGTCCACATTGGCTGTAGACAGGCGGCTGCGTTTGTCTGTAATGACGCCCCCTGCCGTGCTGAATACACGCTCAGACAAAACGCTGGCCGCCGGGCAGGCCAGCACCTCCAAGGCATAAAAGGCTAGCTCTGGCCACGTGGACAATTTAGAGACCCAGTAGTTGAATGGGGCCGAACCATCAGTCAGTACGTGGAGGGGTGTGCACATGTACTGTTCCACCATGTTAGTGAAATGCTGCCTCCTGCTAACATGTTCCGTATCACGTGGTGGTGCAGTTAGCTGTGGCGTGTTGACAAAACTTTTCCACATCTCTGCCATGCTAACCCTGCCCTCAGAGGAGCTGGCCGTGACACAGCTGCCTTGGCGACCTCTTGCTCCTCCTCTGCCTTGGCCTTGGGCTTCCACTTGTTCCCCTGTGACATTTGGGAATGCTCTCAGTAGCGCGTCTACCAACGTGCGCTTGTACTCGCGCATCTTCCTATCACGCTCCAGTGCAGGAAGTAAGGTGGGCACATTGTCTTTGTACCGTGGATCTAGCAGGGTGGCAACCCAGTAGTCCGCACACGTTAAAATGTGGGCAACTCTGCTGTCGTTGCGCAGGCACTGCAGCATGTAGTCGCTCATGTGTGCCAGGCTGCCCAGGGGTAAGGACAAGCTGTCCTCTGTGGGAGGCGTATCGTCATCGTCCTGCCTTTCCCCCCAGCCACGCACCAGTGATGGGCCCGAGCTGCGTTGGGTGCCACCCCGCTGTGACCATGCTTCATCCTCATCCTCCTCCACCTCCTCCTCATCCTCGTCCTCCTCGTCCTCCAGTAGTGGGCCCTGTCTGGCCACATTTGTACCTGGCCTCTGCTGTTGCAAAAAAACCTCCCTCTGAGTCACTTCGAAGAGACTGGCCAGAAAGTGCTAAAAATGACCCCTCTTCCTCCTCCTCCTCCTCCTGGGCCACCTCCTCTTCCATCATCGCCCTAAGTGTTTTCTCAAGGAGACATAGAAGTGGTATTGTAACGCTGATAACGGCTTCATCGCCACTGGCCATTTTGGTGGAGTACTCGAAACAGCGCAACAGGGCACACAGGTCTCGCATGGAGGCCCAGTCATTGGTGGTGAAGTGGTGCTGTTCTGTAGTGCGACTGACCCGTGCGTGCTGCAGCTGAAACTCCACTATGGCCTGCTGCTGCTCGCACAGTCTGTCCCGCATGTGCAAGGTGGAGTACCACCCGGTGGGTACGTCGCATATGAGGCGGTGAGCGGGAAGGCCGAAGTTACGCTGTAGCGCAGACAGGCGAGCAGCGGCAGGATGTGAACGCCGGAAGCGCGAACAGACGTCCCGCACTTTATGCAGCAGCTCTGACATGTCGGGGTAGTTGTGAATGAACTTCTGCACCACCAAATTCAGCACATGCGCCAAGCAAGGGATGTGCGTCAAACCGGCTAGTCCCAGAGCTGCAACGAGATTTCGCCCATTATCGCACACCACCAGGCCGGGCTTGAGGCTCACCGGCAGCAACCACTCGTCGGTCTGTTGTTCTATACCCCGCCACAACTCCTGTGCGGTGTAGGGCCTGTCCCCCAAACATATGAGTTTCAGAATGGCCTGCTGACGTTTACCCCGGGCTGTGCTGAAGTTGGTGGTGAAGGTGTGTCGCTGACCGGATGAGGAGGTGGTAGAAGAGGAGGAGGAAGCTGAGTAGGAGGAGGAGGCTACAGAATGTTTCCCTGCGATCCTTGGCGGCGGAAGGATGTGCGCCAAAGAACTCTCCGCCTGGGGCCCAGCTGCCACTACATTTACCCAGTGTGCAGTTAGGGAGATATAGCGTCCCTGGCCGTGCTTACTGGTCCACGTATCTGTGGTTAGGTGGACCTTGCCACAGATGGTGTTGCGCAGTGCACACTTGATTTTATCGGATACTTGGTTGTGCAGGGAAGGCACGGCTCTCTTGGAGAAGTAGTGGCGGCTGGGAACAACATACTGTGGGACAGCAAGCGACATGAGCTGTTTGAAGCTGTCTGTGTCCACTAGCCTAAATGACAGCATTTCATAGGCCAGTAGTTTAGAAATGCTGGCATTCAGGGCCAGGGATCGAGGGTGGCTAGGTGGGAATTTACGCTTTCTCTCAAATGTTTGTGAGATGGAGAGCTGAACGCTGCCGTGTGACATGGTTGAGATGCTTGGTGACGGAGGTGGTGGTGTTGGTGGTACATCCCCTGTTTGCTGGGCGGCAGGTGCCAACGTTCCTCCAGAGGCAGAGGAAGAGGCCGAGGCGGCAGCAGCAGAAGAGGCCGAGGCGGCAGCAGCAAAAGAGGCCGAGGCGGCAGCAGCAGAAGAGGGAGCAGGGGGAGCCTGAGTGACTTCCTTGGTTTTAAGGTGTTTACTCCACTGCAGTTCATGCTTTGCATGCAGGTGCCTGGTCATGCAGGTTGTGCTCAGGTTCAGAGCGTTAATGCCTCGCTTCAGGCTCTGATGGCACAGCGTGCAAACCACTCGGGTCTTGTCGTCAGCACATTGTTTGAAGAAGTGCCATGCCAGGGAACTCCTTGAAGCTGCCTTTGGGGTGCTCGGTCCCAGATGGCGGCGGTCAGTAGCAGGCGGAGTCTCTTGGCGGCGGGTGTTCTGCTTTTGCCCACTGCTCCCTCTTTTGCTACGCTGTTGGCTCGGTCTCACCACTGCCTCTTCCTCCGAACTGTGAAAGTCAGTGGCACGACCTTCATTCCATGTGGGGTCTAGGACCTCATCGTCCCCTGCATCGTCTTCCACCCAGTCTTGATCCCTGACCTCCTGTTCAGTCTGCACACTGCAGAAAGACGCAGCAGTTGGCACCTGTGTTTCGTCATCATCAGAGACATGCTGAGGTGGTATTCCCATGTCCTCATCATCAGGAAACATAAGTGGTTGTGCGTCAGTGCATTCTATGTCTTCCACCGCTGGGGAAGGGCTAGGTGGATGCCCTTGGGAAACCCTGCCAGCGGAGTCTTCAAACAGCATAAGAGACTGCTGCATAACTTGAGACTCAGACAGTTTCCCTGATATGCATGGGGGTGATGTGACAGACTGATGGGGTTGGTTTTCAGGCACCATCTGTGCGCTTTCTGCAGAAGACTGGGTGGGAGATAATGTGAACGTGCTGGATCCACTGTCGGCCACCCAATTGACTAATGCCTGTACCTGCTCAGGCCTTACCATCCTTAGAACGGCATTGGGCCCCACCAAATATCGCTGTAAATTATGGCGGCTACTGGGACCTGAGGTAGTTGGTACACTAGGACGTGTGGATGTGGCAGAACGGCCACGTCCTCTCCCAGCACCAGAGGGTCCACTAACACCACCACGACCATGTCCGCGTCCGCGTCCTTTACTAGATGTTTTCCTCATTGTTACCGTTCACCACAATAAGAAAAATATTATTCGGCCCAATGTATTGTATTCAAATTCAGGCCTTTTTTTACAGACACCTAACACTTTCTGGCTATCTATTTAGGTACCGTATTACACTAATACAGGCGCAGCAGTAACCACAGATTTAGCTGAATATAAATTGTAGGCCTTGTATTTAGGCGCTGGGTGACAGGTATACGTTTACGGACAGAATTAGACTTGGATATGCACAATAGTGCGTGCAAATTTAAAGGCTTATGCTTTCAGCAATTGTAATTTAACAGTTTTTGTAATATAGCCTTTTACGGACAGATTTAAACGTGGCCTGCAACAGCAGAAAACACTGATTTAGGGTATTGCTATTTTGGGAATTGAATTTCACCCCAGAAAAAAATATATACTTTGCCAGACAGCAGACAGTATTACAATTGGCTGGCCACAGCTGGAACACCAGATTTAGGGGATTTCTATTTTTGCAAGTGAATTTCACCCCTCAATAAAATATAGAAAATTCTATCCTGAGTTTCTATGGGTGACAATAAGCACAGCCAAGACCCTGATGTAGGATAGAGCAAAAAAAAAAAAACTACTATTGATGGTTAAATGTACTTGGTGGCAGCTTGTGCTGGCGCACCACAAGACACAAAAGGGCCACCGATCACCCCAGAAAAAAGTGACAGAAAAACGCTCTGGGCAGCCTAAAAACAGTGAGCAATTAACTAGCAGAAGTTGAATGATTCACAGCTGTAGATCGATCACTTCATTAAGTGTTTTTGCTGAGTTAATCACAGCCTAATCTCGCCCTAACTTCGCAGCTGCAACCTCTCCCTATGCTGATCAGAGCAGAGTGACGGGCGGCGCTATGTGACTCCAGCTTAAATAGAGGCTGGGTCACATGGTGCTCTGGCCAATCACAGCCATGCCAATAGTAGGCATGGCTGTGATGGTCTCTTGGGGCAAGTAGTATGACGCTTGTTGATTGGCTGCTTTGCAGCCTTTCAAAAATCGCCAAGAAAGCGCCGAACACCGAACCCGAACTTTTATGTAAATGTTCGGGTCCGTGTCACGAACACCCCAAAATTTGGTACGAACCCGAACTATACAGTTCGGGTTCGCTCATCCCTAATCAGGGTTGTAATATGGCGATGTAACAAAAAAGTTTTTAGTTTTTTTTAAGTATTAAAACACAAGAAAAACTATATAAATGTGGTATCACTGTAATCGTACTGACCCAGAGAATGAAAGGAACAGATCAGTTTTATCTAATAGGAAACGCTGTATAAACAAAACCATAAAACTATATAAATGTGGTATCGCTGTAATCGTACTGACCCGGAGAATAAAGAGAAGAGGGCAGTTTTATCTCATAGGGAACGATGTAAAAACAAAACCCATAAAACGATATAAATGTGGTATCATTGAAATCGTACTAACCCCGAGAATGAAGAGAATGGCGCAGTTTAATGTCTTAGGGAATGCTGTGAAAACAAAACCAATAAAACTATATAAATGTGGTATCACTGTAATCGTACTGACCCCGAGAATGAAGATGACAGTTCATTTTTATCTCATAGGGAACACTGTAAAAACAAAATCTATATAAATGTGGTATCACTGTAATCGTACTGATCCGGAGAATGAAGGGAACAGGTCAGTTTTATCTCATAGGGAACGGTGTAAAAACAAAACCCATAAAACTAAATAAATATGGTATCTCTTTAATTGTACTGACCTGGAGAATGAAGAGAATGGGGCAGTTTTATCTCATAGGGAACGCTGTGAAAACAAAACCCATAAATCTATATAAATGTGGTATCACTGTAATCGTACTGACCCAGAGAATGAAGGGGACAGGTCAGTTTTATCTAATTGGGAATGCTGTAAAAACAAAACCCATTACACGGTGGCAGAATTGCGGGGTTTTATTCCCAATTCCGCCGCATTTGGATTGAAAAAACACAAAAATATAGAGTGGCCTGCTCCTGAAGTGGTTAAAAATATATATATATAAATCGCCACAAATGAGCTTCTCATTGGTTTGAGTAGATTTGCCCTTAGCGTTGTGGTTCTCCGACCTCATCCCCATCATTTGGATGCTCTGTTCTTTCGTCTTGTTATTATTGTGACAGTTTTCGGTGACGGGTATAAATATTTGATCGTTTTCTGAGGGTAAGTGTGGCCCGAGGGAGTGAGGTGATGGCGTAGTGGGATCTGTAGATCAAAACCACCTAGAAAACTGACGACTTGTAAACTGAAGGACTAATTGCGTTGAAATATTCACATTCATGTGTATGGAAGCTCTTTGAACAGAACTTTGAACTCCAAGACAGAACCAGGTACGCTCCCTAAAAAATAATTAAATGGCCTTTTCCTGTAAATATCTGTCCTATGGTCATCACTGAAGGTTAATCCTGGTCTCCAACAAGGGTAACAGATTCTGAATATTTAATCTACTGCTCAGCTAATTTATGTGTCAGTCCTTACTGTAGTTCTAAAATGTTATCCTCAAGCTCAGTACTCACATAGAAGAAGACTTCAGACAGTTTTTGCAAACAGGATTCCTTTAGAAGGATTTGCTACCACGAAACACAAGGAAATTCAGATTTGTTGAAATTTAAAGTTTTCCTAAACTTTGCCAGAATTCCGCCTCGAATAATTCACCTCGTCCAACACTAGTTCTAATCGGTTGTCTGAATTCATTCTAGGGTTGGATCTGACCATTTAGAGGTCTGGTCTGGGGTCTGGTAATTTAGAGATCTGATCTAGAGTCTCATGTAGGGTCTGATAATTTAGGGGTCTGGTTTGGTGCCTAATAATATAGGGGTCTAGTCTGGGGTGGGAATTTTTTTGTGGTGTCTGAGGTATGAATTAATTTCAGGGTCTGGTCAGGGGTCTGAATTAATGTAGGATTTTATGGCTCTTGCTGAGGTGTGGTACCACTGTCCCAGCATGCTCTGCTCATTTGTCAGGCCATGAAGGGAGTTGTACTTTTACACAAGTTCAGTTTTTTAATGCCCCTTCCCCCAACTTTTTCATGGATCTATATACAAGCCTGGCCCATGGGGGGCAAAAGAGATCCAATCATGAGAGGGCTAATGCTGCATCATTAAGCTGTAAGAACACAAGCATTCTCCAGATGTCATCTAAGAAGCAGGAGACACTCTCCTTTGTGGTCGTTCTTCGATCCTTTATATCTCCCTCTATATTATAAGTCAGCATAGAGAAATAATTTCTGGGCTTATTGATCCTTCAGGATGTGAAATACCAGACTCAGAATTCCCTGGAAATAATTTTAAATATTATCGGCGATAGAGGAGGAACAACATCAAGTGTTCGGCCAGGAGACCATTCCAGATGAATCCCACATAAGAAGAGTGTTGTATGGATCAGGGTTCTTACTGAGTAAAATTAGTTTCTGCTCCATATTTCCTCAAATAAAAACACTGATTAGAAATTTACCAATAATTCCACCTCAAGCAGCGTGGAACATATTTAAAAAGATCAGTTCTTAAAGGAATTGTCCATATTCACTATTAAAGGCTATGAACATCCTTGACATGGAAAAATAAAATGTTTAATGTTAGAGTTTACCTTGAGTTGCGATCTGCGATCCTTATTCCTTCATTAACTTTCAGACCCTCTTAGGCTACATTCACACAAACGTATTTTGTTTCCATATCTGTTCCATTTGTTTTGCAGATTGAATGAGGACCCATTCATTTCAATGAATCCACAAAAAAAAAACGGATGCAATACGGATGCCAAAAGGACGTCATCCATTTTTTGGGTGGATCAGTGTTTTGCGGAACGCAAAAGGGTAGTGTGAATGGGTCTCATGTGGTGGTGTCCCTCCCAGTAAATAAAATGTTGGATCTGTGTGTCCAGGATGTTGCTGCCTTCCGCTGCAAACTGCTTTGTATTTGTTTTCCTCCCTAATTACACCCAATGTGATCTACCTTGCTTGGATTCACCCCTCCCCTCCACACTCTGATCTGTCATGTACAAACTCCTCTCCCTCCCTCGTCACACATCCCCTCCCACAGCAAATTGAGACTTGTCCTGACTGATCCTGACATCAATTTTTAGGACAGGAAGTTGTTTGATAAGCACTTCCTACCATCCATATTAGTCCTCATGGTATTTTGTTTCAGTCACCTGAGCCATCATCTTCATCCATTCTGAGGATTTCCCATCCCTATTTTAGATCTTCCTTGTAGATGGACCATCTCCCATGACAATCACTGTGCAGTGACATGTCTGTAGAACATAATATAGCTATCAGTGACCAAATGTGTGTCCTTTCTCTACTGAAAGTCAAGTTGGAGGAGAAGTTAGCTACTTCCTTCCCCAGTAGTGTCACCAGGAAATGTCACTTCTCAGCATTGTACTTAAACCAGGTAAAAATAGAGGATTCCTGAGAAATGACATTTACTGCAGACATAAGTGAGGGAAGAAGTAGCTAACCTCTTCATCAAATTGACTTGAGGACAGGGCAGGCAGTGAGAGATGGAACAGCTTTATTGTCCATTGAGGTACCAATGTTTTTCTTCTAAATATTATAAGTATTGTAACATGAGAGTGATAGCTCTCACCAAAGTCATCCATTATTCATCTGGTGGAAAATTAAGCTGGAGAGGAGGGAAGTCAGTAAACTGAGTTTTCTCATTTCCATACCATCAATGGTGACTTCTGCAAGCCAGTTCTGTTTCCAAAAGGAAGCAAGTACTATAGAAAATTACCCTAATTATCCTTGTGGCCTTGGGGGGTACGTTTAGGTCTGATCTTTCTCATTAGGGAGACCAACAAGTATGCATGAGGAGTACTGTAGTATTTTCAATGGTGCTCTATCTTTCTGGAAAACATATATGCAAATTTTAGCATCTTACATCTGCTGCCATCAGATAGGCTTAGTGTTCTTTTCTTTTTGGAAGGAAAGATCATTTGAATATCGGTCTTAGAAACCCAAAGGTAGGCAAATCTATGATTTGCCGGAAACAACTCACCAAAAAATTCAGGTTCATTAGTATGACATTTTTTGGGGTAATTTAGGACAAATTCTGAATCGGTAGAATGGATTTGCTTATCCCTAATTAGAACATTACACAGTGCTCAGCATGAATGAAAAGTAAAATTTTAATCAATATGTCACTGAAAACAAGAAAAATTTCCCAAATTTTGACAAGACTGAGTTTCATAGAACATTTATTTAACCCATAACATGAAAGCAAGGCTAATAATATAACTTTGATTTCAAAATCTTCAGTTTTACTCAAATTAGTTGATGCATAAATGAATGCACCTCACATCAAAAATGATTACATCTAGTATTTCGTATGACCTTTGTGATTTTTAAGGGCAGCATCTTCTAGGCAAGGAATGAACAGGTGGGTGGCATCTTGCAACATCTATCATTTTCCATTCTTCAAGAACGACCTCTTTTAGAGCCTGAATGCTGGATGGAGAGTGATGCACAACTCGTCTCCTCAGAAGTATTTGGTTGGGTTCAGATCAAGAGACGTACTTGGCCACTGAATCACTTTCACCCTGTTCTTCTTCAGAAATCCAACAGTGGCCTTAGATGTGTGTTTTGGATCATTGTCATGTTGGAGAAGGGCTCAACAACCAAGGGCACAGATTGATGGTAGCATCTTCTCTTTCAATATAGAGCAGTATATCTTTGAATTTATGATCCTGCAAACGAATGCAGCTCCCCGACACTAGCAGCACTCATGCAGCCCCACATAAGGACATTGCTTCCACCATGTTTCTCTGCAGTGAACTTGCATGGAGATTTTCTTTAAACTTTATTTTCAGAAGATGCTCTTGTTTAGGTGGAAACTTCCATGGACAGCATGGACATCTGTGTGAGATGGTTGCAGTTCTTTTAAAAAAAATTGTATCACTTTAAATATCTTTCTCAGAAACCCAGAGGAGTGTTGCCTGGCCTACAATATTCCGCACAAATACTACGCATACTAGGAGTTCTCCATAATGATAAAGATTACCTCCCAGACAATGCATATGTATTTCCCAGAAAGCCAGAACAGCATAGTAGTCGTACCTGAATTAAATTTTTTCTGACATGAATTACAGTGCCTTGCAAAAGTATTCACCCCCTTGACTTTTTTTTGTATTTTGGTGCCTCACAACCTGGAATTAACATGGATTGTTTGAAGATTTGCATCATTTAATTACCAGAACATGCCCACAACTTTGAAGATGTTTTTTTTAATTTTTTTATTGTGAAGCAAACAACAGATAGGACAAAATAACAGAACAAGTCAATGTGCATAACTATTCACCCCCCTAAAGTCAATACTTTGTAGAGCCACCTTTTGCTTTGGATCAGTCTCTATGAGCAGTCGCCACATCTGACCGCTGGGATTTTTGCCCATTCCTCCTTGCAGAATTGAGATCGGCCATTCCAACACATTTATATGTTTCCCCATAGACCACTCAAGTTTTGCTTTAGCCGTGTGTTTGGGGTCATTGTCCTGCTGGAAGGTGAACCTCCGTCCTAGCCTCAGATCATGCACATAGTGGTGCAGGTTTTGCCCAAGAATATCCCTGTATTTAGCACCATCCATCTTTCCCTCAACTCTGACCAGTTTCCAAGTCCCATCCCCCCAGTATGATACTGCCACCACCATGTCTTACTGTGGGGATGGTGTTCTTTGGGTGATGTGATGTGTTGGGTTTGCTCCAGACATAGCGTTTTCTTTGATGGTTGAAAAGTTCAATTTTAGTCTCATCAGACCAGAGCACCTTCCTCCATACATTTTGAGAGTCTCCCACATTCCTTTTCACAAACTCACAACGTGCCTTTTTGTTTTTAGCTGAAAGTAATGGCTTTCTTCTGGCCACTTTGCCATAAAGCCCAAGCGTACAGCTTATTGTCGTCCTATGTACAGATCCTCCAGTCTCTGCTGTGGAACTCTGCAGCTCCTCCAGAGTTACCTAAGGTCTCTGTGCTGCCCTCCTTGCCTGGTCTGTGAGTTTTGGTGGGCAGCCGTCTCTTGGCAGGTTTGCTGTTGTGCCATGTTCTTTCCATTTGGTTATAATAGATTTGATGGTGCTCCTGGGGATCATCGAAGATTTGGATATTTTTTTTATAACCTAACCCTGACTTGTTCTTCTCAACAACATTGCCCCTTACTTGTTTGAAGAGTTCCTTGGTCTTCATGGCAGTGTTTGGTTAGTGATGCCTCTTGCTTAGGTGCTACAGCCTCTGGAGCCTTTCAAAAAGTTGTGTATATGTAATGACAGATGATGTGACACTTAGATTGCACACAGGTGGACATCATTTCACTAATTATGTGACTTCTGGAGAGTACGACTGGTTACATTGTGCTTCTCTATAATCGAGATACAGACAGCACGCATTATATGAGTAATCATCTGAGAAATCCAGGGAATCTACTAACTGCCACCTTGCTGGATCAATGTAACCCAGCCACTCCCCCCCAAAAAAATCTTTAGTAAAATAAATTTCTCATAAGTGATAATATCATTTGTGTTGATTTCAAAAAATGACTTTTGTTAGCAAGGAAGCTGAATGTACTGTATGTAGTCCCCTAAATACACCGGAGGCGTGACCTCTGAGTCACCTTTATTGATTTTCTTGAGGGATAGCCTGGAAAAAAGAGAGAGTATTAGTGTCGAGAGAAGACATAATGACCGCGCTCTCGTGAGAGTCAGCATAGTTCAGAATTAACCCGTCAGTGCTGGTTACACTGAGATTATTCTATCATTGCCCTGTCAGCACAACAAAGGCATTTGCAGAATATACACTGACCAAAAATATAAACTCAACACTTTCGGTTTTGCTCCCATTTTGCATGATCTGAAACATTTTCTACAGACAAAAAAGACCCATTAATCTCAAATATTGTTCACAAATCTGTCTAAATCTGTGTCAGTGAGCGCTTCTCCTTTGCCGAGATAATCCATCCCACCTCACAGGTGTGGCATATCAAGGTGCTGATTAGACAGCATGAATATTGCACAGGTGTGTCTTAGACTGCCCACAATGAAAGACCACTCTGAAATGTGCACAGTTTTGCCTTACTGGAGGAGGGGTCAGAAAACCAGTCAGTATCTGGTGTGGCCACCATTTGCCTCACGCAGTGCAACACGTCACATAGAGTTGATCAGGTTGTTGATTGTGGCCTGTGGAATGTTGGTCCACTCCTCTTCCTCTGTGCGAAGTTGAAGAATATTGGCAGGAACTGGAACACGCTGTCGTCTACGCCGATCCAGAGCATCCCAAACATGCTCAATGGGTGACATGTCCGGTGAGTATGCTGGCCGTGCAATAACGGGGATGTTTTCAGCTTCCAGGAATTGTGTACAGATCCTTGCAATATGGGGCCGTGCATTATCATGCTGCAACATGAGGTGATGGTCGTGGATGAACGGCACAACAATGGGCCTCAGGATCTCCTCACGTTGTCTCTGTGCATTCAAAATGCCATCAATAAAATGCACCTGTGTTTGTTGTCCATAACATACGCCTGCCCATACCATAACCCCACCGCCACCATGGGCTACTCGATCCACAACATTGACGTCAGCAAACCGCTCACCCACACGACGCCACACACGCTGTCTGCCATCTGCCCTGAACAGTGAAAACCGGGACTCATCCGTGAACAGAACGCCTCTGCAACGTGCCAGACGCCATCGAATGTGAGCATTTGCCCACTCAAGTCGGTTACAACGATGAACTGCAGTCAGGTCCAGACCCCGATGAGGACGACGAGCAGATGAGCTTCCCTGAGACGGTTTCTGACAGTTTGTGCAGAAATTCTTTGGTTATGCAAACCGATTGTTGCTGCAGCTGTCCGGGTGGCTGGTCTGAGACGATCATGGAGGTGAACATGCTGGATGTGAAGGTCCTGGACTGGTGTGGTTACACGTGGTCTGCGATTGTGAGGCTGGTTGGATGTACTGCCAAATTCTCTGAAACACCTTTGGAGACGGCTTATGGTAGAGAAATGAACATTCACTGCACGGGCAACAGCTCTGATAGACATTCCTGCAGTCAGCATGCCGATTGCACGCTCCCTCAAACGTTGCGACATCTGTGGCATTGTGATGTGTGATCAAACATTTCAGAGTGGCCTTTTATTGTGGGATGTCTAAGACACACCTGTGCAATATTCATGCTGTCTAATCAGCACCTTGATATGCCACACCTGTGAGGTGGGATGGATTATCTCGGCAAACAAGTGCTCACTAACACAGATTTACACAGATTTGTGAACAATATTTGAGATTAATGGGTCTTTTGTGTATGTAGAAAACGCTTCAGATCTTTGAGTTCCGCTCATGCAAAATGGGAGCAAAACCGAAAGTGCTGAGTTTATATTTTTGTTGAGTGTATATAAAAATAAGTGTCCCCAACCAAACAAGAGACCAAATTTAATTGGATTGGTTTGATTAACCACAGATTGATTTTAGACATTACAGTGAAAAGTTTGTCAGAGATAAGTTTTTTCATTTGGTCTACCTTATTCCACAGGGGTGGATTGTTAAGAAGGAATAAAATCAATTCCAAGGCTCTAGGGCTCCTCAAAAAGCAAAAGACTTAGGATAGTAATGAACCAAAATGACTCCAAGATCACAGCAACAACACCAAGTATAAAAAAAATCTCGGAACACAATCCAAAGAAGACAAACATGGATCCAAGTGAGAGCCCAAGACAAGATCTCCCCCATAGATGGCCACTATTGAGGTTGAAACAATTCTGTTCTGTGGACTAAATTTAATGCAATACCTTAAACCAGATCCAAAAAATTAATCAAGGTGACCAGAACCCTAGACCAGCCCTCAAAGCAGACCCCAAAATTAACCCATACCCTAGAATAAACTCCAAAAATAAATTCCGACACCACACAAGACCTTAAATATTAATTCATACCTCAGACCAAATGCCAAAATTAATTCACACACCAGAACCCAACAATTAATTCAGACCCCAGAGCAAACTGTAAAATAATTTCAGACCCCAGGCCACAAGTCTAGTCTAGACCTTAAAACAGACCTTAAAATTCACCCAGATGGCACAATGTATACAGAACCTAGACCAGATCTTAAAATAAATTAAACCCCAGACCATAAGAGGGGCTTCCATGAAAAACACAGATATTACAGTCCATAAGATTTATTGAATTTGGGTGGTACCGTGTGGTCCTCAGTGTGGAAGCCAATCAGCCTGCCCTAGCATGCCGCTGTAGGTTTCAGAGAGGCTACTCTCTGCCAAAGCCAGTTCTGTCAATATGCCACTCATAGTGTGCACCAGTACCTTTAAAAAAGGACTTTGTTTTTATAAAATTACCTGACTTCCATTCCAGGCGGCAATAGTGGCAGAGCTAGATTATCCTGGAATGGAGCCTTTTTGGTCTATCCCAGCCCTCTCTAGAGAGGGAGAAGTTTTTAGTTAAGCATTTCAAATTCAGGAAAATGGCAGCAAGTACTGTATGAATAAATCAAATATTTAATATGATGAGTCAATTAATGACATGACAATAGCAAAAACATACATAGGAAAGGGTGTATACCCTGAAACGCGTCTGGCTCTGCTGGGACAGTGAGCCGTTTCCCATCTACCAGGATTCACTTACAGGATATACCTATATTCGTGAGGATTATTCCCTTATGAACTGTTCACATTGCTTTGAATTGGGTCCGATCCTCTGAGGATCGCAGGAAGCGTCTGACATCACACCGCTGCTAAGCCGAGGAGTCATGTGAGACGTCGCGTTAGAGACTCCATACCACGTGGTACGCCGCATAGGGTAAGAACGGCAGAGGATTGAGTGGAAGATCCAGCAGGTGACCGTATGTGGTAAGGGATATCCTTCACGATTACTATTTAGTTTGAGCTAGCGGGACAGATCCTGGACATTATGTGGTGATATTACTGTTGTGAACAGTGTGTCCTTCTATCCGGTTTGGTTGGAGCCTTCTGTTGGGCTGGAGATAAGGACTGCCATTCATAGATCGCCGACTTCTTTTGCGATTGTCTGTAAGCAGAGTTGTATGGGGATTACATTTATCAATTTAAGGTCCAGATTTACTGAACACATTGTTTTATTACATGTATGTTTTTACTATTTTCATGTCATTAATTGGCTCATCATATTAAATATTTGATTTATTCATACAGTACTTGCTGCCATTTTCCTGAATTTGGAGTGCCCCTCACTATCTATTGCTATCCCATTTTGTCCAGACGGTCTGGGTGAACCGAGAGGTGAGCACCCTGTTCCATTCGGTCTGATTTCCATTTTTGTCGCTAAGTTTTTAGTTTAGTTAGTGAAGGTAAGTCTAAGCTACTCCTTCAAGAGGAAAGGTTGTGTCTACCTTCCCCTCCCGGGGGAGAGGTTGTGCAAGAATTCTGGTCTACCCCCGGTAAGGGGAAGGTTATGTTCCAGCCAGCAGAGCACTGCCTGTTCTGTTGGGCCCAGAGGCCTAAGCTGAGTGCCTCCAAAGTCAGGAAGAAAGATTCCCTGAATAAAGATGAATAAAGACAAAGACAAAGATACAAAGCAAAATAATGACAGAGTCAGACTACACAAAGCTAAGTTGCAGCCTACAGCAGAAAGCAAAAAGAAAAATGTTCTATTTATTCCAGTCAACATAGCAGAGCTGAGAGAGTACAGATGTAGCAGAGCTGATTGTGTTTGCCTGCCAAAAGTTAAGCTAAAATCTGCTGATAACCAAGATAAAGTTTGGAAGATTGTTTCCTGATGCAAGTTGATTCAAGTAAAGCTGTTAACTACTTCACTAGAAGTCTGGACTCAGTTTATTTCATCTTCACCACCATTCAACTACCCTTTTCACTGCAGTGTACGACCACGCTTGGGGTTCTGGATATCCAGGTAGGAGCACCGTGACAAGTGCAAAGCCGCACCTAAAGAGACACTATAGGCAACCCTTACACCACTCTACACCTGGGTTCCACCATCACCTTCTACATAGGGGGATTAATTCCCTCGTTGCTGAAATGCAATTGGCGTCACAACAAAAACTTTCAAAAACTCACATAATACCTGTAGAAGAGATCCCTAGCGCGGGACCGGCCCGCTGCAAGTATGCAAACGTCAAATAGCCATTCTCTTACAGTTGCTATTTCAAACAGACAAGCTCTGGCTTGTCGTCCAATCAAAAACTTGGGATGCCAAGCTATTCAGGGCTCTGGTTCTGTGGCCTACCAGAAGTCTAGGCAGGTCAGTGTCTATGATTGCGTATAGTGTCCTGGCTATCATTTGTGTTTCTGTGATTGAACTTAAGACCTGCTCTCTTATCTTCTGTGTACTGACCTTTTCTTATTCCACTGATTAACCTCTTGTCCACTGATTTGTCTATATCTATGCTCTCCAGGTTTTGACTTTGTCTTGTTCTACTGGTTAAAATCTCGTCTGCTGGTTTATCTATATCTGTACCCTCCTTTTGAAGGGAGTTAGTTTGATCCTATCTGCTTTGATTTTAATGTAGTTAGGTCCGCTACCTCCGGACTCGCATCTGTTTTCTATCACCTTACTCTACAGGTGCAACCTGGGACCCTAGCAGTCAACTCCATCCTGCCTTGCGGTTGGCTCTGGTGAATACCTAGAGGTAGCCTTAGTCTCTGTTAACCAGAGAGGTATATGATGACAGGTTGCTGTTTTGAGTTTGTTGGCTGTGGTTCCAGCCATTGGTCTCTGTAATTATTATTACATTGGTGAGTCCATTTGGCAGCTATGTCACTATCCTCCATGGACAGTCTATAACCATGAAAGGGGCAGTCACAGGTTTTCAATGTCAACCCTGTCACCACCATCTGCCGACAAACAAACCCAAATGACAGGAAAAGAGGGATAGGTAAAGACAATGAAGAGAATCAAGTCAACCATAATAATTGCTGGAAGGTTTACCATTCTCACAAGATCCCTCTATGTCCTTGTTGCCGCTCATCCTTTTCCACTAAGTCAAAAAGGTGACTATAAACCCATTATCAATGAACACAATGGAGTCTACATTCACGTCAGAGTGGAAGCTCCTCGAACCTTTGTCTCTTTCTTGTTTGCTCTTCACATAAAACAGATGATTGAGAAGCGATAGGTGAATTATTGCTGCTTGGGTTTTATCTGATGGATGTTTTTACTCCGCTCCTGCGCAGTCCTGATCAAACCGCAAATGATTAATAGAAGTCGTGGAATTAAAACTGCTTTCGGCTGAGGTGAACATAAATCAGCTTCTTCTTTCTTCCAATTTCTTCTCAGACCTTGGTAAGAATGATGCTCTGCACTTTGAGTCAGCGATCCCTTCCTTGTTGGATTACCCTTTGATTCACAGCTCGGGTGATTACCTGTCACCGGCACGATGGCAGAAATAAACTCAAGTGCCTCTCAAGTCTTAATTATGTTTCTCTGCGGGTGGAACGAAACAATGTAGTTAAGTGGATCTTTTATTTCCGTGCATAAATTTTCCCATGTTGTAAAGCTGCGAACACGGCCGATGGGTAAAGCTTTGACCAAAGTATGACCCACAACTATCGAAAAAATTCTGCACAAAAATTGTCGTCTTCAGCCAGCTGGGGAAAAGAGTAAAGGGAAGAAGTAATAATGAATACACATCATTTAAAGGTATTTTACAAGACTTCAAAAACATGGCCACTTTCCAAGAACAGCACAATGCCTGCCCACAGGTTTTGGGTGCCATTGCAGCTCAGTTCTTTTAAATTGAGATAGACAACACCCATTGAGAGGTGTGGTGCTTTTTCCAGAAGAAGGCAGACATTTTTTTCTAAATCTGGATAACCCCTTTAAAGGGTTTTTGGGACCTAAAGGAATTGTGAGGTTGGTCAGCTACTAGGCTGGATAAGTCCAGGATATAGGAGGTTATCCAGGATTATAAAAACATGGCTGCCTTCTTCCAGAAACAGCGCCACACCTGTTTATGGATGGCATCTAGAATTGCATCCTCAAGATAGGTCATCGATATCTGATCAGTGGGAGTACAACTCGTGGAACCCCCACAGATCGGCTGTTTGAAGGGGTTGCAGCATTCGGATGCCAAGCTGCAATATCACACACACCCTGTGGACAGATGTGGTGCTGTTTCTGAATGAAAGGAGCCATGTTTTCTAATCCTTAAGTGGATGGTACAACATGAATGAAGCAGAGCTAAAATACCAGTCACAACCAAGAAGGCAGATATTTTTTCTAATCCTGAACAACTCCTTTAAGGTACACGGCTCACACAGCGAACTGAATGAAATCATGGCCATGTCTCCTTTAATATACAGCTTTCTTGGAGGGATTTGCAGATAAAACAGATTGAGGAGGTATGCCAACATCTCTTCACTCTTATCTGATCTCATGGAATGTAGATCTAGATATCTCCAGGGAAAACAGTCAAACTTCCAGAAAGTTCTAATTAAATAGTCTGAAACTTTTGAGAACAGCCACCCCCATCGATTTATAATGTCTTATGCCTGATTAAATCTCAATTCCCCGATTTTTAATATTTGACGTTACTAAGAATATCTGACTGTACTAATATCGGGCCGCTACGTGTTTAACAATTCATATCTTCATCCTACAGTATAGCAGAAAAATTGGATCATCCAAGATTATATACTGTATGTATTAATATTAAAATGTATTTAAAAGGGAACAAACCTAGAAAAGAGAAATTTAGTCGAAACCAGTGGAAAAGTGCGATCATTGGGGCCCTCATAGAGTGAAAAACCTCTCATAAAAGCTTTTTCTACTATTCCTGGGGATTTGTGATTGTGAGACAATTGCAATTCGGGGTGCAACTAGGAGTTGGCTTGCGGCTTAAATGTGAGGTGAACTGAGTACCCCCATGTGCAGCTTATGGGCTGTCCAAGTATCTTTTTTAGTATTGCAGAGGATCCACGTCAGGCACTAGACTTGACTGCTGTGCATGTGATAGGAACAATCTTGTCCTTCTGTGTGGAAGCAAGGGAGACTGGAAGCTGCAGAGGTGGAGACCATAGGTTGGGAGTCTTGACATGGATCTCAGTGGAGCTGAGGAACAAGGCCCTGCAGAGTGTGAGTCCTTAGTGGGGATTGGTTGAGCTAAGTGGGGTCTGGAGCATGTGTTATGGTGTGGATGGTGAGCTAACAAACTAATGAATGGTGGTCTGAGGGTGGATAGAATTGGGTCATGCAGAAGTTGGACCAGTGAGAGTCCTGCATGAGCTACTTCTGGACAGTGATGGCTGAAGCGTTTCTGAGCCCAAGAAACCAAGTTCTGGGGAGTATACTGGAGTTGTGGGGATAGTCATCCCAGTTCTTTGAGGGATTAAATAGAATCTATAGTGGAAGCTTGGTTGGCCTTGCATTTGGCCTGGTAGTAGACTCCCATACTAGACTGGACTAGGTGGAGTATACAATGGTAAGGTTCACATAGCAGAAGCCATTTAGAGTCAGGCCATGTAGGGGAGGCTGTCAAACTGTTGCACTGAGTAAATTTGCAGTGGACCTGAGGGGTGGTCTTTTAGTAAATCTGCCTCCTGAACAGATGAGTGAACAGGGTCTATCAGAGAGATAGAGCTCTGGAGATCAGGGACTATTTGAAGCAACATAGTCCTGGGTGTGGCATGTGTGGGCCTTCCTCCGAGGGTTCCCAGCCATGACCAAGAAAAGTCTGGACATGACTCTGGTCATTATTACTACCAAAACTCTGTATCACTACGGTCTTAGGTCACGAATTTGTGGCGATCTGCCATGCCACAAATTTTACTTTGCCAATATTGTAAATGTAATAAATGTGGCATATTATATAAAATATGTACAGTTTCATGTTTCATGATTGAGAGGCCATAAAAATGTCAACATGAAGTGGAGTTTTTATGTCCACACAATTGTTAGTTTTGGGTCTGGATTCCCTTTGGGATCTGATCTGGGGTTGGAATTTATTTAGAGGTCTGTTATCATTTCTGCAATATTTTTGGGGCTTGCTTTAGGATCTGGTTTAAGTTTGGTTTCTGCTGTAGGCTTCTGCCCTGTTCTGGAATAATTTTGGGGTTGGATCTGAGATCTGACGCAACCAATGACGCCGCGCTCTCCTGCTCTGAACAAGAATCCAGCCCGGCATACCACGGACCGCTCTCGGCCGCGGAACACGGCCGTGTGCATTCGGCCTTAGTCTTGGATTCCAGACTAATTTTTGAGATCTGGTCTGGGAGTCTGAATAAATGTTGGCATCTGGTCTGGGGTTTGATTAAATTTAGGGTCTGATCTGAGGCCTGAATTCATTTTTGACTCTTAAAAGTGATGTGAATTAATTTAGGGGTCTGGCAACTGAATTTATTTTGGGATCTACTCTGAGGTCTGCATTAGTTTTGGGGTCTATTGTTGGGCATAGATCATATTTAGAGGCTGATTTGGGTTCTCAAGTAATTTTGGGCTCTGAGTTGGGGCCGGGATTAATTCAGGAGGCTCAATGTGTTTAGATGTCTGGGGTCTGGATTAATGTAAAGGTCTGGGTTTTGGAAAATGTCTGCTTTGTATCTATATTCAGTTTAAGGTATACTCTGAGGTCTAGATTCATTGTGGAGATCTGAATTATTATTTTTGGGCTGGGTGTTTTAAAGGTTTATGTACCCTTTTGTGGGCAATTATTTTTATTATTGCATTTTGAGCTAAAAATAATGTTTTAAGTGGGTCTTTATTCTATACAGGGCTGAGATGCTCTAATAGAGGGATCAACATCTTCTCTCTGCTCCATTAACCAGTTAGTCTGACAGGCTCCTTATCTCTGCTCTCTGACATTATAAACACTCATTATAGCTCAGTTGTTATCTTACTGATAAGAATGTGGTTTATGTAGTACCCCAAAGTGGGCACTACTATTGCTACACCCTGGTACTGTCTCTAATGGCTAGCAAATAATGACATATGTGTTTTTATTCCAGTTCCTTTAATATGGTGCCTTAAAGGGGTATTCTCATCTTCAGTTTTCATACTTACCTTCGTCCAGCGTGACGTTCACTTCCTGGATTCGGCGATGCTTGATTGACGTCTTCTCCTGGCGGGCCGCGCTTGCACAGAAGACTGAAGTTTTTCTCCTGGCCGGGCCGCGGACTGTCCTAAACACGCACGCCGCCGCGCATGCGCCATGGTGACTTATTCCTGGCCTGTATAGTACTGAGCCAGCGTGCGCGTTCACGTCTCTGTATATATTGGCCAGGAAGAAGTCATCATGGCGCATGCGCGGCGGCATACGCATTCAGGACAATGCGCGGCCCGGCCGGGAGAGAAGTCTTCTTCACAAGCGCGGCCCGGCAGGATTCGACAGGAGAGGTGGCCGTAACCAGGGGAGATGAAAGACAACAATCAGGTAAGAGGGGACTTCTCAAAAAGGGTGGGAATTGGGTAATAAAATGTATGTAGAAAAATGATCACTTGCAAATCATTAAGAGATTTAACAGTGATCATTGTAATGGGAATTGTATGTTGTCATCTGTGAATAAAGTAAGCCCAGCCCACCTTCCTAATAGCAGTGCAGTTAGTCTCCCGAGATTCGGGTCAGTGGTATTTTGATTTGGGGTCCTGGCCCGGATAGAAAACCCTAGCGACGCCCCTGACGAGGGGGTCAACAGCCAAAGGCATCGCGTTCTAAAGGTACCAGAACAATCATAATGTCCAGCTACCAGACTGAAACCTGAGTTTGGTACAGCAGAGAGAAAGCAAGGTATCCAAGTTTGTCTGCCAGTTTAACCTAAAACCTGCTGGAACCAAGATAAAGACCAAGTATTGTCTGGATACAAGTTTATTCAAGTAAAGCTGTTGAACTTTTACCAAGTCTGGACTTGACTATTTCTCCAGCTCCAACATTACTCTCCCCTTTATTGCTTCAGAGCCTAATACTGGGGAACAATGGCATCCAGGTAGGAGCACCGTGACACACACAAAACGAATAGGGCCGCATCACCACTCGGCATTTCTAAAAACACGAGACACGATCGGCCCTGAGGAGTGGCCCATTGCACTTAGGCCTGTATTTTACCAACAGATTATCTGTCTAATATCTGTCCAATCAGACTAATAGTTGGTGTGTATAACAAAAGATCTGTGTGTAATTGGCCATCTGACCATGGATTGGTCAAAAAATCTTTCAGATAATCCATTGGTGTAATACAGGCCTTAAATAAGTGTCTCCGATCTCTAGTAAATTAGAGATGAGGGTTATTAGATGATCGGCACAAAGTGAAAGTAAAAAAGTACAAATCACACAGCTAGACAAACAGTTAACCCTTTGTGATAGAACGGCACAATGTTTTTAATAAAGACCAATTTTTTGGTCAAAAAAGGGTAAAATGCAATAATAACAAAAATTTGCCTCCGAACGTGTCCATAGCCTTTAGTTAATTAGGGGTCTGTCTGGGTTCTGGATTTATTTTGGGGTCTGATTAGCAAAGTATATCCAGCATATAGGGCAGTAGAGTATAGCCCTCAGGGCAGAAATGGCGGCACTGTATATTTCTGGGGGATGAAGAAGACAACTCTAGAATCCTCTAAAGGGCCAAAATGTGTTATCTTATAAGTCTTTATATTAAGTTCCAATATTTTGTAATCTCATTTGCTTCACTTGTACTTGAGAAAATGTCTGTATTTTCACCTGACAAGTCCTGAATGTGACTAAAACAAAGTTTGGGATTTACTGATAGATAAAATAGAATTGAGAACAAAGAACTGAGGAATAATTATGTGCCGCGAAGAAGTGATGGTTCACCCAAGGTTTATCGACTGAAGAATGAAAAGAGAAAAAAAGTGAGCTCTGCTGTGTCGGAGATAAAACGATGTAGTGTTATAGCAGCAGCTACCAGCGGGAAGAAGTTCCGCACTGATTTATAGATGCTGTCAAGTTCATAAGGCAAAATGACTTTAATCAGAAACCTGGGGTCAAGGAGGGGCCAGGGCTCAAAAAGTTTCTTGCATATTCTTAAAGGGACTCTATCACCAGTTTCTAACCCCCACTTTTAAAAATATTGTTCTGTCCATGGAGCCCTTGTGATTACTAAGGTGTTGTTATAAGCTAAATCTGCAGGCTCGTTTTGATAAAAAAACGTTTTATCTAACCTGTCAGTCATGTAGTTAAGGTGCCCAGAGCGTTTCTCCTGGTCTGAAGATGCCGCCCGCCGCCGCCGTTGGTGCCCAGCTCCTCCTCTGCTCTCGTCAGCGCCGCCTGAGAATACTTTGCAATGCCTCCGGCTCTCCCTCACTCCCCCCTCCTTCTTTTCTAAGATCCCGCGCGTGCGCACAGGCCTGTGCCTGATGCGCCCGTGCGGACTTTTCGGTTCAGCCTCATTGAGCGAAGTGCGCACGCGCGGGATCTTAGAAAAGAAGGAGGGGGGAGTGAGGGAGAGCCGGAGGCGTATTTCTTGATTTTCAGGCGGCGCTGACGAGAGCGGAGGAGGAGCTGGGCACCAACGGCGGCGGCGGGCGGCATGTTCAGACCAGGAGAAACGCCCTGGGCACCTTATCTACATGACTGACAGGTTAGATAAAACGTTTTTTTTATCAAAACACAAGGGCTCCATGGACAGAACAATATTTTTAAAAGTGGGGGTTAGAAACTGGTGACAGAGTCCCTTTAAGAATATGCAATCTTACCAATGACTTGCAGAGGAATGTATTTTTATGTATTCAGGGCTGATAACACTAGTATCTGGGCCCCAGACAATGAGTTATGGCCTCTTTATGCCACTTCTCTAACCTTATATCTTGGACCTCATTCCTTAAAGTAAATTCTACCCACAACAGTGTCTGCAGAAGAGGCAGCAGATCACCCTGGGGCTGTGTGCAGAAGTTGAAATCAGTACAGTAATTGTGCCCGTTTATGAGAGATAGTGAAGGCAGAAGCATTTTGGACCCACAGATCTCACATCTAGCCTTTCTTACTGGCAGGGACACATGCAGGGTAGTGACCCTGATGAAGAGTTGTTGTGTCAGGGTATCCTACCTCAGGCCATTGCTCCCTGGGGTTTGATGTAGTGCAAAAGGTGATGATGAAAGAAACCAAGCAAAGATGGTTGAACAAATAATGTCTTTCTTTACAGAGTGAAAAAAAAATGGATGGCAGTACATTCAGCAACAGGTCATGCAAAGTACAATTTCTCTCCCCCCAGATGATGAAGTGCAGTATGTTGGGTGCCAATGTGGCAGAAGATGACACTAAGAACTTTGCTAGCTGATGCCCACACGCACTCTCCGATCCTCACAAGACCTCCTTCTCTCCTCTCCTCTTATCGCCTCTTCCCACAATCTCCTCCAGGATTTCTCCCGTGCATCCCCCATACTCTGGAACTCGCTTCCCCAACATATCAGACTCTCACCGACAGTGGAATCCTTCAAAAGAAACCTGAAACCCACCTCTTCAGACAAGCCTACAACCATTGACCCTGCTGCCTCTATACCGCCATGACCAGCTTCACCCGCACCTACTGTGTCCTTCTCCCATACCATGTAGATTGTAAGCCCTCACGGGCAGGGCCCTCTCTCCTTCTATACCAGTTTGTAACTCATCTTGTTTATGATTAGTACAACTGTCTGTGTTATGTATGTGCACCGCTTATCATATGTACAGCGCTATGGAATGAATGGCGCTTAAATAATAATAAATAATAATAATAATAATAAAATGCTCTCTCTCTGGATTCCCTTCCCTATGACTTTACTCTGCCGCCTGTAACTGTAGGTGTCCACTATATGATGAAGGCTTCGAGCTATGCCTGTCCTGAACTGCGGTGATGGTGTCTTGATACCTTTCCCACCACCTTGAAATGGAGTCTTGATACCTTGATTACTCAGCTGACTCAATTATGTTGTAGTTTACAAATCTTCTGAGGGCTAGGACCCTTCAGTCTCTCTGGGGCAATGAGGTCCTCCGAGATGAGCCGACTCTGCAGTACATCTGTCCTGGAGCAGCGGGAGCTGGATTGCATGCTCTCTCACTCCTCACTTTCTATGTTCTGAACTCCTAATTCTAGCTCTGACCCTCCGTTGGCAGGAAGTCGGATGATTCTACTTCTACCAAGAGGGGAGAAATGAGATGACAAGTCCAATTCCTCTTGTCAAATACTGCCAACAAAACCCCATCTGCTGATGAACAACGTGTATAGCATGTCATTGCAAAAAATAAAATTGGGGTTAGTCAGCATATCCCAGTGCGCAGGTGCACATCGCTATGGCCGAAAGCACAAAAGAAAACACAATGCAACAGCACCTTGCAAACTAAAATAGTCAAGTAAATACAATGGTGCCATACTCACTATATAAACTGTACTAATGCTAATGCTACATTATAAATGGGAGATTCTTGGCAAATATATTTTGTACAAAATTATTTGTGCCTGTCCCCCAGTGTCAAAGTGATCACTTTAGGAAACAAACTTGAGCCCACTCTGTATTATACTTCTTTTGGTGCCTGCTCTCCCTGAATTTATTGGAGGCCATTTGGCACAAGGAGAGGTATAATATAGAGTGGGCTCAGCATGCATGTGGAACCTGCATTCCCTGAATTTAATGGAGGCCATTGTGGCACCAAAATAGGTATAATATGGTGCGGGCTCAGCATGCATGTGGAACTTGCATTCTCCCAAATTTAATGGAGGGCTGTATGGCACCAGAGGAGGTAGTATTTAGTGTAGGTTCTTGGGTTAAAGAGATCACCTTGTTGTTGGCGGACAGGTGCATTTTCCTAGAATCTCAAATCTATAATGTAGCATTAGCAAAGTTTCTACAGTGAGTATGGCACAATTGTATTTACTTGATTATATGCGTTAGCAGAATGCTGTTGCATTGTGTTTGCGTTTGCTTTATAGCATGTCATTACATCACATTACATTTACATTACCAACCATTGCAGTTACAATAGTAGCACCCTCAGGTCTGGGGTACTACACATGAAGGGATAAAGATTGCATACTGAAACCTAGTGCAACTTTCTTAAGTTGAGGTAACTAGCAAAGGAAATCTGTCAGCAGACCCATCACAACTGCTGACAGCATTATATAGGTCTAAGCATTATTTATGTATTCAAGGATGACAACACTAGTATCTGGGCCCCATGCAGACACTTATCTAGGGCACCTTTGGACCTGTTCCTCCCACCTTCCATCTTGGACCCCATTCCTTAAAATAAATTCTACCCACAATAGTGTCTGCAGAGGGGACAGCAGATGAAACAGGGGCTGTATTGCTGTATGCAGAAGTTGAAAACAGTACAGGAATTAAACAGTGCTTGTTCATGAGAGCTAGTGGGGGCAGCAGCACCCTGGACCCACTGATCTTACATCTAGCCCTTTTTACTGGCAGGGACAGATTCATATGGATACAAACTGCATATTAGTGGGACTGAAAAGGAATGAAAAGATAAAGATTGTAGACCAAACTTAGTGCAATGTCCTTAATTTGAGGTAACCAGCAAAGGAAGTCTGTCAGTATTCTCCTCAAAACTGCAGTGCTAATAGCATTATATACAGATCTTGCAAGCACCATCAGTGGGTTAATGTGTCAACTCGACAGAGTAACTCAATGCCAACTTTTAAGCTTTAGAGGCTTTGCACTTTGTTAAACTGAGCCAGCACGGTAAGCTTGTGCGTTATCGAGCCAGGAATTACTTTAACGCTTGCTACATCTGTAGGTGATGGGAGGTGCAGTGCAAGCATTCCTGGGGTGATAGCCATACAGTCTTCATGACCAAGAAATCATGCAACTCCACCTCTCTGCTTTTAATGATAGTTGCAATGTCCAATTAGAAGACTGCTCGGTCTGTGTGTCTAGGATGCTGCTGCCTTCACTAGCTGTCATTTAATAGTAGAGCTTCATTCATGCACTGCTTCCCCCTTCTAGAGATGGTGATAAAGCTCCTGTGTGATCTCCTGCTCCCTCTGTAGATACTAATTCTGGTAGAGTTTGCAATACCCCCTCACCCCTGTAGACTGTTCTACTTCTCAAAATCAAAAAACAAACTCAATGCAACAGCACTCTGCAAAATAATCAAGTAATAATAATCGTGCCATATTCACCATAGAAAATGTACTAATGCTATGTTATAAATGTAAGACTCCTGACAAATACAATTTGTACAAAATTTGTGCCGGTCCGCCAACGACAAGACGATTTCTATAGGACAGGAACCTACACTAAATACTAACTCCTCTGGTGCCATTAAATTCAGGAAATGAGGGTTCCACATACATACTGAGCCTGCTCCTCAGCCTGTCCTGCTGGCATCTCTAACTCCGTGGTACTCAAAGAGAAGGGTAGCGCAGACAGCCCAGAGAGCTAAGGGCATTCACGGCACTTGTAATTCTGGTGCTAAGGGTATAAAAGTTAATATTCTCAATCATGAAAACCGTTTAACTATGACCTCTGGTTAGCTGTCACTGCCACACCATCACCTTTATAGCAATGTCAGCAGTTTTGAGGGGTCAGAACTGCTGACAGACTCCCTTCCAATAGGACAATACCCCCTGTACATGGATAGATTAATATTCACACGATGGGGGGGGGGGGGGGTGACCCAGTCCTGAGCTAATGAACAAATAACACAAGACACGTTTGTTCCAAATGCAATTGCTTTCGGGCCCCGGTTGACATCTTGTAACTGGAAAGTAATTGGCTTTGTTCTGATTGATTAAGTCTTGTTGATTGGACTTTTCCTGAATTTCGAGCAGTTTGCACCTTCGTTTTATTGATAATTTCTTAAAGGACAATGTTAGTATGGAGAAGGCAGCTCAGCTCCAAAGACAAGACTGTGCCAGGTGAAAGAACAAAAATGTCCCTGCGGTCATACATGTGCACAACAGAGTCAACGCTGTGGAGAGGGCAAGGCACATTAAACACATTGCAAATATATAATCAGAGTGGTTCTAACCACTGGTCCTGCCCGGATCACTGTGTGCACAGCGCTGCACATACTGGAGTGGTTGTTCCTGGTACTGCAGCTCAGTAACAATTAATAGAATTGAGGTGCAGCTGCCTGTATGGCAAGCCACTGTGCCCCCTTCATTCTACTGATCGACAGGGGTCAATCTCCATTTCTAAAGACAGGCCATCATAAGTCCTGAAGAACTCTGTTAAACCACTTAAAACCAAGTCATGTGAAGGGGTCACCAGGATTTAAAAAACATGGCTGCTTTATTCCAGAAACAGCGCCTCACCTGCCCGCAGGTTGTGTGCGGAATAGCAGCTCAACTCCACTGACTAAAGTGAATAGGACTGAACTGCAATACCGGACAAAGCCTGTGGAGCTGGAAAAAGTACAGAGGAGAGCGACTAAACTGATAAGGGACATGGAGGGTCTTGGTTATGAAGAAAGATTAAAATAATTTAATTTATATAGTCTTGAGAAGAGAGGTCTAAGGGGGACAAGATTAACCTGTACAAATATATAAATGGGCCATACAAAAAATACAGTGAAAAGCTGTTCCATGTAAAATGCCCTCAAAAGACAAGGGGGCGCTGCCTCCGACTGGAGAAGAAAAAGTTCAGTCTCCAGAAGCGTCAAAGCTTCTTTACTGTAAGAACTGTGAAGCTGTGGAATAGACTCCTCAGGACGTGGTCACAGCAGGAACAGTGGACAGTTTCAAAAAGGGTTTAGACGATTTCTTAAAAGTAAACAACATTGATGAACGTGTAGAAGTCTGAGTCTCACTTCCTTCTGGGATTTGTGTCCCCACCGATCCCTTGGTTGAACTTGGTGGACTTATGTATTTTTTCAACCGTATCAACTAAGTAACTAGGTAACACAGGTGTCACTGTTCTTGGACGAAAGCAGCCAGGTTTTTGTAATCCTATACAATGCCCTTATTACTCTGGTCATTGCCATATCCAGCACCACGATAAACAGTACTAGACGCTTTTGCTTATTTTATGCCTTTCGACTCCTTGCTCGGGAAAGTAACCCAAGAGGAAAGTTCAAAGCAAGGGTTATGTGTCCCTCAAGGCAGCGCGTGAAGGTCAAATGAGTCGCATCTTACAGGGGATCCACTAATACAACTCCAATAATGTGTGTTTCGATGTTGAACGGGGTAACATGTACAGAAGTCTCCCTGCTCCCGGCCAAGATCTCAAGGATCAATGCCATGTAATTGTCTGTAAGCACATAATGCTGGCGGCCACAGACCTGAACCATTAATTGATCTCTAATGATTAATTTGTCTGGAACAAGTCCTAGAACTAGAGACTCGGCATTAAGCAGAAATGTAAGGTGACAAACACACAATTTGGTGGGAATTAGGGATGAGCAAATTTAATATTTAGAAATTTGTTCATGCTTCTATGTACAAGAATATAACTACTATAATACTGCTCCTATGCACAAGAATATAACTACTATAATACTGTCTCCTATGTACAAGAATATAACTACTATAATACTGCTCCTATGTACAAGCAAATAACTACTATAATACTGCTCCTATGTACAAGAATATAACTACTATAATACTGCTCCTATGTACAAGACTATAACTACTATAATACTGCCTCCTATGTACAAGAATATAATTACTATAATACTGCTCCTAAGTACAAGAATATAACTACTATAATACTGCTCCTATGTACAATAATATAACTACTATAATACTGCCTCCTATGTACAAGAATATAACTGCTATAATACTGCTTCCTATGTACAAGAATATAACTACTATAATACTGCTCCTATGTACAAGAATATACCTACTATAATACTGCTTCCTATGTACAAGAATATAACTACTATAATACTGCTCCTATGTACAAGAATATAACTACTATAATACTGCCTCCTATGTACAAGAATATAACTGCTATAATACTGCTCCTATGTACAAGAATATAACTACTATAATACTGCTTCTATGTACAAGAATATAACTACTATAATACTGCTCCTATGTACAAGAATATAACTACTATAATACTGCTCCTATGTACAAGAATATAACTACTATAATACTACTCCTATGTACAAGAATATAACTACTATAATACTGCTCCTATGTACAAGAATATAACTCCTATAATACTGCCTCCTATGTACAAGAATATAACTACTATAATACTGCTCCTATGTACAAGAATATAACTACTATAATATGCCTCCTATGTACAAGAATATAACTACTATAATACTGCCTCCTATGTACAAGAATATAACTACTATAATACTGCTCCTTTGTTCAAGAATATAACTACTATAATACTGCCTCCTGTGTACAGGAATATAACTACTATAATACTGCTCCTATGTACAGGAATATAACTACTATAATACTGCTCCTATGAACAAGAATATAACTACTATAATACTGCTCCTATGTACAAGAATATAACTACTATAATACTGCTCCTATGTACAAGAATATAACTACTATAATACTGCCTCCTATGTACAAGAATATAACTACTATAATACTGCTCCTATGTACAAGAATATAACTACTATAATACTGCTCCTATGTACAAGAATATAACTGCTATAATACTGCTCCTATGTACAAGAATATAACTACTATAATACTGCTCCTATGTACAAGAATATAACTACTATAATACTGCTCCTATGTACAAGAATATAACTACTATAATACTGCCTCCTATGTACAAGAATATAACTACTATAATACTACCTCCTACATACAAGAATATAACTACTATAATACTGCTCCTATGTACAAGAATATAACTACTATAATACTGCTCCTATGTACAAGAATATAACTACTATAATACTGCCTCCTATGTACAAGAATATAACTACTATAATACTACCTCCTACATACAAGAATATAACTACTATAATACTGCTCCTATGTACAAGAATATAACTACTATAATACTGCCTTCTATGTACAAGAATATAACTACTATAATACTACCTCCTACATACAAGAATATAACTACTATAATACTGCTCCTATGTACAAGATGTGGGGATCCGCTCTGGTAGGCAGTGGTAGCGAGTGCAGTATAGAGGCAACACAGAATGGTCTTGGTGTAAAACACGATGCTTTGTTTATTCACACGGTGCATATTTGTGAAAGACGGTGCAGTTCATAGGGAGGGTGGTCACACACAACAGCAAAATAATAGTTCAAACACAGCAAGTCCCTGCTGCAGGCTACTTGAGGCCTGTTTCAGTCACATAAAGCAAAGTCTATTTAAAGCCAGGAGTAATGTCACCTTTTTCTCCTTGGTGAAGTAAGTCCATGGGTCTTGCTTCTAACCACAGGACACGGATCCCTCCTGGTCTCAGCTGCAGGATCCTGCACAGTACTTTACAGGCCTCAGCACACAGCCCAGCTCACCTCCACTTCTCACTCTCACAGCCAGAGAACACAGAAGCTTCACATTGCGCACCACACCCTTGTTGCTGGTCAGGTTTTAACCCTTCCCTGCAAAACCTGGCCTGGACTGTGGGGAGACAGGCACCCGCCCGCATATCTGCCTGCTCCCAATAAGAGCCGGCCCGGATCCGCTGTGTTAACAGCATAACCGCTGCAATATTCACTTTTCTGGCTCTTACTCCACCGGTGCCAGGACCCCCGGTGGCACGTACCTGCCGTCTACTACCACCCCAGGTACTCTCCTACAAAGACTATAACTACTATAATACTGCTCCTATGTACAAGAATATACCTACTATAATACTGCTCCTATGTACAAGAATATACCTACTATAATACTGCTCCTATGTACAAGAATATAACTACTATAATACTGCTCCTATGTACAAGAATATAACTACTATAATACTGCTCCTATGTACAAGAATATAACTACTATAATACTGCTCCTATGTACAAGAATATAACTACTATAATACTGCCTCCTATGTACAAGAATATATATAATGGGGGTGGGGCACGCGTGCGATCATCCGCCCGCCCCCTCTCTCAGGATAGCCGAGCGGTTAGCAAGCAGAGTGACATCATCACACAGATGTCAGCCATTTAACCCCTTCCATGCCACGGTCTGTAGGGACCGCTGTATCGAAGGAGTTAACAGGGAGGGAGGGAGCTCCCTCTCCCATCTGGGGCTGCTGTGCCTTTTCAGCCCCCGATTCTTGATGGGATCACAGAGGGAGGGGGCTTCCGACTGTCCATGGTGCTGATCAGACTGTGTAAAGTGAAAATACTGTACAGTACACCATATAGTGTACTGTATTGTATTATACAGACATCAGACCCACTGTATCTTCAAGAATCAAGTGGGTAAATAAAAAGTGAAAAAAGTGAATAAAATGTAAAAATAAAAAAAACACATTTATCACTGATTAAAAAATAAAAAAATAAAATTCCCTACACATCACCGCGTCCGTAACGACCTTATAAATAAAACGGTCATATTACTTTCCCCGCACGGTGAACACCATAAAAAAAAATTTATAGAAACTATAATGAAATAGAAATTTTGCCTTTTCCCCAAAAAGTTAATAAAAGTGATAAAAAAGTCATATATACGCCAAAATAGTACCAATCAAACCGTCACCTCATTCCGCAAAGAGTTAGCCCCTACATGAGACAATGGCCCAAAAATATAAAAAAACTATCGCTCTCAGACTAAAACATGATTTTTTGGTTTCAAAAATGCTTTTTTTATGTTAAACGTATTGTTTAACATATTAGATATTAGGTATCGCCGCGTCCGTAAGAACCTGCTCTATAGAAATACCACATGACCTAAACCATGAGATAAAAACGGTGTCAAAAAAGCAATTTTTTGTCACCTTACATCACAAAAAGTGTAATAGCAAACGATCAAAAAGTCGTATGCCCCCCAAAATAGTGCCAATCTAATCGTCATCTCATCCCACAAAAATGATACCCTACCTAAGCTAATTGCCTAAAAACTAAAAAAAACTATGACTCTCAGACTATGGAGACACTAAAAAATTATATTATTGTGTAAAACTTACAAAAATAAAAGAAAGTATACATATTAGGTATTTCCACGTCCGTAACGACCGGCTCTATAAAAATATCATATGACATAACTCCTCAGGTGAACACTGTCAAAAAAATAAAATAAAAACTGTGCTAAAAAACATTTGTTTTATCACCTTACGTCACTAAAAGTTCAAAAAGGCGTATGCCCCCCACCATGGTGCCAATCTAACCGTCACCTCATCCCGCAAAAAATTATACCCTATATAAGACAATCGCCCAAAAAATAAAAACAACTGTGGCTCAGACTATGGAGACACTAAAACATGTTTTTTTTTGTTTCAAAAATGATATTATTATGTAAAACCTAAATAAATAAAAAACGGTATACATATTAGGTATTTCCACGTCCATAAGAACCTGCTCTATAAAAATACCACATGACCTAACCCCTCAGGTAAACACACTGTAAAAAAAATTAATAAAAACGGTATCAAAAAAGCTATTTTTTTGTTACCTTACATCACAAAAAGTGTAATAGCAAACGATCAAAAAGTCATATGCACACCAAAATAGTTCCAATCTAACCGTCATCTCATCCTGCAAAAATGATACCCAACCTGAGACAATCGCCTAAAAGCTGAAAAAACTATGGCTCTCAGACTATTGAGACACTAAAACATGATTATTTTTTTGTTTCAAAAAGGTGTAAAACCTAAAAAAAAAAAAAGGTATACATATTAGGTATTGCCACGTCCATAAGAACCTGATATATAAAAATAGCACAAGATCTAACCTGTCAGATTAACATTGTAAATAATAAAAAATTAAAACGGTGCCAAAACAGCTAGCTATTTTGGGGTAAATTTTCAATTTTAATAAATTTTTCAAGTCACTTTTATGGAGTTTCTACTCTAGGGGTGCATCAGGGGGGCTTCAAATGGGACATGGTGTAAATAAACCAGTCCAGCAAAATCTGCCTATGAAAAATCACACAGCGCTCCTTTCCCTCTACGCCCCGCTGTGTGCCCGTACAGTAGTTTACAACCACATATGGGGTGTTTCTGCAAACTACAGAATCAGGGCAATAAATATTGAGTTTTGTTTGGCTGTTAACCCTTGCTTTGTTACAGGAAAAAATTGATTAAAATGGAAAATTTGCCCAAAAATTTTAATTCTGAAATTTTATCTCCATTTGCCATTAACTCTTGTGGAACACCTAAAACAAGCATCCTCAAACTGCGGCCCTCCAGCTGCTGTAAAACTACAACTCCCACAATGCCCTGCTGTAGGCTGATACCTGTAGGCTGTTTGGGCATGCTGGGAGTTTTGCAACAGCTGGAGGGCCGTAGTTTGAGGATGCCTGACCTAAAGGGTTAACAACATTTGTAAAATCAGTTTTGAATACCTTGAGGGGTGTAGTTTCTAGAATGGTTTCTATTATGTAAGCCTCACAAAGTGACTTCAGACCTGAACTGGTCCTTAAAAAGTCAGTTTTTTTGAAAATTTCGAAAAATTTCAAGATTTACTTCTAAACTTCTAAGCCCTGTAATGTCCCCAAAAAATGAAATGTCATTCTCAAAATGATCCAAACATGAAGTAGACATATGGGGAATGTAAAGTAATAACTATTTTTGGAGGTATTACTATGTATTATAGAAGTAGAGAAATTGAAACTTGGAAATTTTCAAATTTTTCTAAATTTCTGGTAAATTTGGTATTTTTATTATAAATAAAAATACATTTTTTTAATTCCATTTTACCAGTTTCATGAAATGTGACGAAAAAACAATCTCAGAATGGCCTGGATAAGTCAAAGTGTTTTAAAGTTATCACCACATAAAGTGACACGTGAGATTTGCAAAAAATGGCCGGGTCCTTAAGGTGAAAATGAGCCCGGTCTTTAAGGGGTTAAAGAAGGAAGTGAGTCCACCCGTGCATTCTACTCCATTTCACCTTTCACCACACATCAATGTTTTATTGCCTTAGCTTTCCCGTACTTGTGGCTGATAGGGCTCTGTATGAGAAGCCCAGGACTTTCCAGCGCTGTTAGTAGTAGTATCAGACATGCTGAGACACATCATGTACAGAGTATATAACATACTGCCCCTGGGTGACCCCGAGGTGTGTCGTCGGCATGCTGCTAACAACCTGCACTTTACATGAAGTTCATCCAGCCACTTTTTGGCCTCTATGTCACCTTGAGATATTGCATTCTGTGCAGAGGGAGGTCAAGCAGAAAACGGAACATCCAGCTACAAAAAGTACAGAAAAAGCGAGGATGAAAAATTCAGAAGTTCTGGAAAGGACAACCTGGAAAGCCTCCAAAATCAACCCCACATCAGACTCCAGTAATATCTCTGCACTGCAGGTGCGATCAATACTGAGGATTTATAAGCCCTGAAATGAGGCTTGGCTTATGTACTGTGCCTTTAAGGGTAAGTTCACACACACCAGTTACTTCTGCAGCTGAAAAGTCCACTGCATACAGTACATCTGAATGGGGTTCTATCTGCAGACTGAGCATTCATTTCTGCAAGCTCCATTCAGATGAATGGGACAAAGATCTGCCACGTGTGAATATACTGTTAGTCAGAGGTGTCCCTAAAGTCTTGTCCCAAATACATTCACCGCCATCTATAGACTGTATCGCTATCCCCAGGACAGTAATACAGTTCAATTATCGTGGCAGGATACAGAAGACAATGGCTGCCTGCCCTGCCACTAGAAATAGTGCCTGCGCTGGGTCCCAGGTGGGGAGATGATGTCATCACATGCACTTTCTCCAAGACGCAGGTGGCATGCTGACTTTATTGTGACCGCCTAAGCAGAGAAGCCTGCACCTCAGACGGCAGGCTGGAAGAAGTCTGTCACCTGCATCACAGATGGCTTTAGGGAGTCAGGTGAGTATTTTTTTACTTCCTCTCTTTGGGGAAGATAGTACTGGGGCACTATGGGGAGGGGTCATTATAACTACCAGAGGCAGTATAAGTAATGGGGGCTCTAGAGAGGGGGAACTATAAGTAATGCAGGTACTACAGGGAGGGGAGACACCATAAGTACAGTTGGCACTACAGGGGGCACCATAAATACTTGGGGGCACTATAGGGGGGTACTGTAAGTACTGGGGAAACTACAGGGGACACTGTAAGTACTGGAGGCACTACAAGGTGGAGCTATAAGTACCGTGGGAACTACAGGGGACACTGTACGTAATGGAGGCACTATAAGGTGGAGATATAAGTACCGGGGGAACTACAGGGGACACTGTAAGTACTGGAGGCACTACAAGGTGGAGCTATAAGTACCGGGAGCACTACAGGGGACATTGTAAGTACTGGAGGCACTAGAAGGGTGCAGTATAAGTACTAGGG
Source organism: Bufo gargarizans (assembly GCF_014858855.1). Classification (NCBI taxonomy): domain Eukaryota; kingdom Metazoa; phylum Chordata; class Amphibia; order Anura; family Bufonidae; genus Bufo; species Bufo gargarizans. The sequence goes on from NC_058082.1 coordinate 9,329,719, forward strand.
ACCCTACATGGGGAATTGTACCTACAGGGGGCACTATAGGAGAAATTATAACTATTTTGTGCTTTACAGGGGACCTTCTTACCATACGGGGCACTTAGGGAGCTTTTCACTACTGGAGGTACTATAGGCCTTATTACTACAGAGAGTTCTGTGGGGACATTATCTTTAATATTATTGGGTACAATATGGAAGGCATGTCTTCTAATAGGGGCACTCTCATTGAGTATTATCACTGCAGGGGGCACAGAGGGTAAAGTATTGGGGGTAGCAGCAGGGTAACACTGTTGGAGCACCTGGAGGAGGAGGATGATAGAAAAAGTGAGGAATCTAAGATGTCAATGTGGCAAACTCTGCAGAGACAAGACTTGGCTGAAATAAGTCATCATTGTGGTCTGCCCCCAATGGAGAAGATGATGAAAGAGAAAGTCTACATCAGAGCAGACATCACTGGGTGTAATAGGTATATAGTGCTGTATTCTCCTGTATGTATGATAGCGCTGAATGTAATGTGCTTCCACCTTTGCCTTTAGAATTGGGGCTGGGTGTCGGATCGAGAATTTGAAACATGCATTAGGGAAAGAGAAAAGCCTGGAAGTCCAGCTTCCCACACACAGAGAAAGCCTGTGAGTCTTGCTCTTTCCTCCCATACATGAAGAAAGCCTATGAGTCCTGCTTCACCCTCTGACACATAGAGAAAGCCTGTGAGTCCTGCTTCACTGTTCTACTCATAGGGAAAGCCTGTGAGTCCTGCTTCATTGTTCTACTCATAGGGAAAGCCTGTGAGTCCTGCTTCACTGTCCTAGTCATAGGGAAAGCCTGTGAGACCTGCTTCTCAGTCCTACTCATAGGGAAAGCCTGTGAGTCCTGGTTCATTGTCCTACTCATAGGGAAAGCCTGTGAGTCCTGCTTCATTGTCCTACTCATAGGGAAAGCCTGTGAGACCTGCTTCGTTGTCCTACTCATAGGGAAAGCCTGTGAGACCTGCTTCTCTGTCCTACTCATAGGGAAAGCCTGTGAGTCCTGCTTCGTTGTCCTACTCATACGGAAAGCCTGTGAGACCTGCTTTGTTGTCCTACTGATAGGGAAAGCCTGTGAGACCTGCTTCATTGTCCAACTCATAGGGAAAGCCTGTGAGACCTGCTTCGTTATCCTACTCATACGGACAGCCTGTGAGACCTGCTTTGTTGTCCTACTCATAGGGAAAGCCTGTGAGACCTGCTTCATAGTCCTACTCATACGGACAGCCTGTGAGACCTGCTTTGTTGTCCTACTCATAGGGAAAGACTGTAAGTCCTGCTTCGTTGTCCTACTCTTACGGAAAGACTCTAAGTCCTGCTTCATTGTTCTACTCATAGGGAAAGCCTGTGAGTCCTGCTTCATTGTCCTAGTCATAGGAAAAGCCTGTGAGACCTGCTTCTCAGTCCTACTCATAGGGAAAGCCTATGAGTCCTGCTTCATTGTTCTACTCATAGGGAAAGCCTGTCAGACCTGCTTCGCTGTCCTACTCATAGGTAAATCCTGTGAGACCTGCTTCGTTGTCCTACTCATAGGGAAAGTCTGTGAGACCTGCTTCGTTGTCCTACTCATAGGGAAAGTCTGTGAGACCTGCTTGTCTGTCCTACTCATAGGGAAAGCCTGTGAGTCCTGCTTCATTGTCCTACTCATACGGAAAGCCTGTAAGACCTGCTTTGTTGTCCTACTCATAGGGAAAGCCTGTGAGTCCTGCTTCATTGTCCTACTCATAGGGAAAGCCTGTGAGTCCTGCTTCATTGTCCTACTCATACGGAAAGCCTGTGAGACCTGCTTTGTTGTCCTACTCATAGGGAAAGCCTGTGAGACCTGCTTCATTGTCCAACTCATAAGGAAAACCTGTGAGACCTGCTTCATTGTCCAACTCATACGGAAAGCCTGTGAGACCTGCTTCGTTGTCCTACTCATAGGGAAAGCCTGTGAGACCTGCTTCATTGTCTAACTCATAGGGAAAGCCTGTGAGTCCTGCTTCGTTGTCCTACTCATAGGGAAAGCCTGTGAGACCCGCAGTCTATAGAATTGTAATTTTCCAACAAAATCATCTGCTCAGCTCCTCCTGTGCTATAACATACTGCCTGCAAATTGTACTGAATTTTCGTGGTAAAAGGTTGCCTTTATTATTCCTTAAATACTGATGTATACCAGTATAGGTCACTGTGCTGGTAAAGAATTTAGCATCAATCACAGCGCATCTAAAAATAATTAATTTTCCATTTTAAAGCAAGAAGAAGAAGTATAGACCCCAAAAAAAAAAAAAAGAACAAAAGAAAATAATAGTCATCACTTGCTATAGCAGAAAAATGAATCAAAGTTCTAAATCTATTCAGGCTATGCTTGCACTCCAATGGTAAATAGGCAAAAGAGGTGCCCCCAAAGAGGGGGGGAGTGTGATTATATTAAAACATAACTTTTAATGTGGTCAAAAGATGACAGAACAATATGACTCACTACAATACACAAACATACATACATAGAGGGACCCAGTTAAGTGGTACCCTGGTTGCTGGTAGAGAAAACAAATCTGCTCCACCTAAGGAAAGGTGTGAGCAGTCCCTTGTAGACGATGGGATCAGTCAGGGGAGGTTGTCCCACGGAGGTTATTGGAAGTACCATAATATTTTTTTGCACTGGCAATAACGTTTTAGATTTGGGGATCAGGTCCAAGATAGGGGCAGGTATCCAGATGGGGTCACCCCTTTCGGGGCGAGTGCTCTGTATAGGTAGGTAAAAGTAAAATAGCCCCCTCCCCTATTGGTAAGGCTACACAGGGCAAGTCCTGCTTCTACCATACAGAAACAAAGCAAGTCCGCAACTTCCCGTGTGGCATACATCCATCGCTTCCTGAATACAACCTCCCCTGACTGATCCCATCGTCTACAAGGGTCTGGTAAGACTGCTCACACCTTTCCTTAGGTGGAGCAGATTTGTTTTCTCTACCAGCAACCAGGGTACCACTTATATATATAATATAGCTAGCAGTGCCCTGTACAATAGTTTCAGGTGATCATTGATCCTACTGAGCATCAATGCCTACAAATCATCAAATGGATCAATGGTCTTGTTTTTCCTAGACAGCTGAAGTCAATGGCCGTATTTCCTTATACAACACTAAGATCATCGATGTAGGTTTGGTCAGACTTTCACTCTTCCAGCTTCTCATGCCCCATATGAAACATCCCTTTATCTTCATGACAGGAGGTCTCTGTGTCATCGATTGTCCTATTTTTGGGGGAATTAAAGGAAAACAGGCTTCTCGTGTCTAACTAGCTGAATGTACAGTACAAAGTCTTGACAAGCCCTGGGACCAAGGAGCCACCCGGACCACTGGATGGACAAATGTCTTTTTTCGGCCTTATATACTATGTTATTATGTTACTATGTTACAATGCACAAACCCATTGATGGAGTGCGGCAGAGTAATGAAAACAATGTATCTGAGGCTGGGGGTAGGGACATTGAGGGGGTTCTTACTTTTTTTTTTTGCTATACATCTTTAGTAGTAAACTACTAAAGTGTGGTATCCATAAATCTACAAGGACCCAGATTAAATACTTGTTCCCACTCTTACCTCGACTTTTATTTAATTAAACTCCAGTCTCTCATTAAACCAATTTCGCTATCAAAACTAGTGTTGAGCGAACTTGTGTTTTAAGTTCGGCGTCTAAAGTTCGGGTTCGGGTTATCGAAGTATCCCGTTATGGATTCTGCTACCATGGACCATAATGGAATTTAGAATCCATAACGGGATACTTCGATAACCTGAACTCGAACTTTAGACGCCGAACTTAAAACACAAGTTCGCTCAACACTAATCAAAATTCTTGTCAGGCTGCAATTCCCAGCACAACCACTGGGTGGCCACACATAGGATAGACATCTGGTGATCACAAAATCATGTTGTTTTGAAAAGCTGGTCTCTTTGTGACACACGCATGAGGACATTGTTGGCCAAGATAAAAAATAAGGAAGGACACATTTGTGTTACATTATGGACCTGTGTTGTTTTGACCTTTACTATGGCTGCTATGGACCCATGCTGGATCTTTGTGTGCTTCCACATTCATACACCGGGCTTCATATAGTCATCTTAAAGCAAATTATGACATGTTCAAGCATCTGACTTATTACAGAGCTTTGCTTCTAGGAGTGAATACAGTGCATTGATGGCACCCTATGGTGGCACATGGAGAACCTATTGACTCATATGCATACTGAAGATTCAGATGAATGTTTGATTGGATACAGTACTATAGAAGTGAACTACAGGACAATGCCAAATTCAAGGAATCTGTGATAAAAGTTCATTATAACGCTATGTACCGTGGCACACACAGTTTTGCCATGTGCATGAGCCTATGTATCATCTGATAGTGACTATGACCCCTTCCAAGCTCCTGATAGGGTGTTCAACCAGTGCTTTTGCAGTGCCCTGGAGCAGGGGTACTGTGAAGTTTGGACATTTGTAGACATTTGTCCCAGCTTTCCAAAGTTATAAACTTCTTACTTTATTTCACTTGAAAGGGTTAACATGCACTGTTAAATACTGCACCCCATTTTATATGTATGTTGTGATATACTGTATATCCTGTTCATTATCACTGTATATACGGGGCTCTGTTGAAAGGGTTAATGAATACTGAGAGACTTTTGGGACTTTGAATGAGGGTTTAAAGAAGAGCATGTTTTTAAAGGAAAAAGCCAGACTTGTTTACCACCAAAGCCAGACAGACTGACCTTTTCAATGTCTGGTTTTAGCTCTGTTGTTATTTCTGTAAACTTGTTTGTCATTGCCACTAAGTATCCATGAACACCTAATGTAAGCTTATGACAGACGGGAGAGGTAACTTTGTAATTGATTGTGGTGAGTTTCTCCACTCCACTCCTCCCACTAGAAAGTTCCAGTCTAGCTAGTAATGGTATATAAGGAGAGCAGTCAGACCCCCTAGTGTTCTGTAGTTAGGGACCAGTGCTTGGAGTGGGGGACTCATGCCAGTCTGCATGAGTAACCAGAAGAAGATGCGGAGATGGGGATGCTGAGCCACCAGCCCTGTGACCAAGGAGCCACCAGGACTACTGAGCTACAGACCATGGGTCACCAGCCCTGTGACCAAGGAGCCACCCGGACTACTGAGCTACAGACTATGGGTCACCAGCCCTGTGACCAAGGAGCCACCCGGACTACTGAGCTACAGACTATGGGTCACCAGCCTTTGACTAGGGTACCAGCCTTCTCAGAGAGAGAGAGAAAGAGAAAGAGAGAGAGTGGGACAGCTAGCACAGCTCTTTCCTCAGCATCAAACCCTCTATTGTTTTGCACCTGGATTCCTCCAGTAAAGAAGCACACTGGTTTACTGCAGACCCCAACTCTCTGAACTTATTTCCCATTGGGGTGCCCAAAGCCTTACAATCTCTTCTGGAGAGCAGCAACATGTGGTAACACCTCAAAGGTGGCCGAGGGATCCAGCCTAGCCTTGGGGCCACCCCAAACCTGGCCACTGCACTTTCATTTAGCTGGGAAGATTGTAAGTGGAAACTTGGATGTAGGATGGAGATTGAATGGCAGTGGAGGGCTCCTTGCTCCACCCATCAGGAATACGGTCGATAGGCACTGACAATCAATCTAACGACCTTGGAAGGACTGGGAGCAAATAAACGCCAAAATGGAATTGACTTGTTTGATCTTTGTTACAGGGTTTATGACCCTGAACTGTATGTAGGTTGACCCCAATGGAAGAAATTGATTTATCCGAAATTTACCCTTCAATGGAAAGAACAATCTACAAACTTCTCCAAGGAAAATCATTGACTGTCCTCAAACGCAAAAGCCCCTCCATTGTCCGTCTTAAACGGCCTTAGTGCATCTGCTATAAAGAAAGTTTCCAGTCTAATAGTGTTGCATGAGCTTTACAAAATGGAAACCATGAATATCTAACCCATTATGGACAGGTCATCTAGATAATAGATTTTTTTCTTAGACTTTTATATTTAGAATCTGCTGTAGATAAATCCATAACGAAGAGCCGGTGAGGGCATTAATATCCTGAGATTGCTTTTTAATGATGCTTTCATAATGGACTGTGTTTCTATTTGTGAGATGCCGAGAAGAGTTCATGTGGTAAAGATGGAAATTGAGATTTTAGAACAAAACTTTCATTGTATTGCACATTGGTTGGGGGCAGGAGGTCGATGGCGCTTTCATCTGTAGCTTTTTGGAGCTTTCCATGGAGACAATACGCTGCTGTAGATAATGTTCATTAGGTTAGAATAAATCTAGGACAAAAAATGATTGTGATGAATGAATCTGGAAGGAGGAGGTTTGCTTCATCTAGAGGTGCATTTGACACTGCAGAATTTTCCAGCAGTCTCGTCATCAGGTCTGTACTGTAATACTGTATCTCATGATCAATACAAGTGAGATACTGGGGCAGGAGGTGTTGTCATGGGGATAAGGGTTGGACGATTGTAACTCGAGATGAGTGAATTGACTCCAACGAAGTGGAAATCGATCTATTCGCCACGAAGCCGAATTTCCTTGTGTTTCGTGATAATGAATTGATTTAACCTAATAGAGTAAAAAAAAAAAATCATATTTAACTCCTCCATTTGCTTACGACAGACCGGCCGCTGCCATCTTGATTGAAGATCTTGGACTGTGAGTGGGGACGTATGACATCACCATACTGGCTGGCATGATGATGTCATCTCCTGCCACGCCAGATTTCGCGCCAGATCTCAAGCAAGATGGTGGTGGCCGCCCCATTGCGAGCAAATGGGGGCAGTAAGTGTGATTTTATTTATTTTTTCTGTTAATTTTACACAGTTTTACTCTTAGATAAAGCGATCATGTATGAACACAGCACCTGCGCACAATTATGGGGATCGGCGCAATCGCAGCTCCCTATCATTGCACCTGCTACTTACAAAAAAATGCACTTCGTGATGAAGTAATTCATCACAAAGCAAATTTTTTTGTAAAATTCGGCAAAGCAGCCGAATTGAATTTTCCAAAACTTTGCTCATCTCTAATTGTAACTTCCATGAAAGGAATAATATAAGATATAAAGGGGCATTATTATTTATGAGAAGTTGTCCATTAAGAGAAGATAAGATATAAAGGGGCATTATCATTTATGAGAAGTTCTCCATTAAGACAATGTAGAAGACAACACATTCATCAAAATCTAATTTCCTATTTTGATCTTCGCAACGATGGCGATCATACAGTTTTGCTCACTCGACATTCAGCCACTACAAAGCCCGAAACAGAAGAAATGATTGAATTTCTTAATTAAATCGAGACTCTATAACATGGCCTGAGTAACAGGGTAATGCAGTGATCCAACACAGGAAACCTCTCTCCTGCCCCACTAACTACATTACCCCTCCATATGGCAGACAGAGCCTTCGCCTAATTCAATTAATGTCTTCATCTGCAGCCGCTCGTCAATGCTAATCATAGAATGGACGGAGACTTCCCCCCCCTCAATGACTCCTGCACCTAATGACCATGATCTGGAGATCGAATCACATTAGATTCCGACCAGAGGGAAATAAAACATCTTTTAGATGCCAATCAAGCCCACTTTCTCCCATTTTGTGCTATTTTCACAGTTTAATAGCATTCATCATGGACAGCCCTCGGCTCTAATGCCTCATAATGAGTTTGGATGAATTTCTAAACAGTTTTAGAGAAAAACATGGAGAAAGAAAAGGACAAAAACCCTGTTCACCTCTGGAGAGAAATATCCATGCTGACTCTTACCCCCGAGCCCCGAAGACTCTCATGAAAAGTGGAGACCTTCCAGACCCCTAAGTGTCATGTCCTCTCTAGGTACTCCCCCATTCTCATTCCTGATGTCCTCTTCACTCGGTCAGGGCTGGTATTAGGACGTTGTCTGCAGTGGTGCCCAAGAGCGAAGAGGTCAGTATCTGCAGAGTCTGGTCGTGGGACCTGCATTAGATTAAGGGGTCTGGTTTGGGGTCTCTATTAATGTATAGGGTCTTGTTCGGGGTGTTTATTTGTTTAGAGGATCTTGTCTGAATTAGCTTAGGGGGTCCGTGGTCTATATTTCTTTAAGAGGCCTGGTCCATGGTCTGCATTCAGGGGGCTTGGTCTGGGGGTCTGTATTAGTTAAGGGTTTGGGGATCTGGATTTGTTTAGGGGGTCTGGTCCAAGATCTGTATTTAAGGGGGGGGGGGGGTCTGGTCTGAGGTCTGTATTAGTTTAGGGGTTCTGCAGTTGTTTAGGCGTCTGGTCTGTGGTCTGAATAGATTGACCAGATGCCCGGCTTTAGGCCAGACAGTAGGGATCCTGACTCCTTCTGTCCTCCGCAGGCTTTCTCTCTCTACTAGTCCCCATCACAATCAGCCAGTCACTAGAGCCAGCAGACCTCTCGCTCAGTGACTGGTCTGACGTAAGCTATTCACTCTCTGCTGAGACAATCCAATGGTAAGTGCATAGCACCATCAAACTCAGCCAGCCACCGAGCAGGATGTCGTAGATACTGACTGAAGGTGAGAAACGCAAGCCGGGCCTGCCCGCAGCTCACCATAAGGGCTTGGGAAGATAGAATGGTCTGAATAGGTCAGGCAGGTGGTTGTAAGTTGTGGATGTAAGAGTGTTTTTTCTCTTGTTGGCACCGTTACTTTAATGGGTGTGGCTTAGTAGGGTGGGTGGGCGTTTTTTTTATGGGGAAGGACGTGGCTAGGATGACCTCCTTTTTGGGGTTATGCAAGACGCCACCCTAGGTCTTTATTGTCTAGGTTTTCTGGACTACAGTATTACTTTAAGGGGTCTGGGGTCTGTATGTGTTTAGGTGGCCTGTTAAGGTGGTCTTCTCTTGGGTCTGCATTAGGTTAAGGGCTCTGTCACCCAGATTTTAACATCAACCTCCCACTCTGCTACTTGGAGCCAAAAGGTTATGCTAAATATTCCCCCTTTAGCTATCTGACATCTACATCTAAAGAATATTAGCTGCCACCACCTGTCATATTAGGCAGACAAGATGCCTTAAAATAGGTAACTTACTATTAGTACTATTACCCACTACTCTCTCTAGCATTACTACACCAATATACATAATACTTCTTCTGAGGTCAGGAACACAAGAAGGCTCTTATTGAAGTGAAGTTTTAATGTCTAAAGGACAGTGCGTACAAAAAATACAGTTATCACAAAGTAAAATACAAGGCCATACAAATAAAATGCAAAAAATAGCAGTTTGAAAATAAAAGGGATAAAATAAATTGAACTTAATATGTTCTGAGACGGTAGAAGTCCGGTTGCCTGGAGGTAGCAGGAAAATCGTCCAGTTCATTAAACAAGTTTTCCACCAAAGAAATGACAACTTGCTACAATGACACATATACCTTAAGAAGGTCTGCTGCTGCCCCCACTAGCCCCTCAGCCTGTGATGTCAGGACTGAGGCTAGTTTGTATGCTAATGGACTTTTACGACAAGTTTTATGAGATCACTGCTTTGCTCAGAATCTGTCCACTAAGATAAATTTTCCTGTGGGCATCATAGCAACTTCATACCACTTTCATACAACCCATCATAATGTTCTGCACATGTGCATATCAAACATGGAGGGGTTAGAGACAGTACAGGGTGCATTCTTTAATTACCCTCTATTGCAGAGCCCTGATCGAGGTGACGTTCACACAGGTGATGCTGGTGGATAGACTAATTGCAATTCTGGCTAAGTTATAAAATAGGTCCAGTATTTCTTTACTGAATCTTCATTTGTATGTTTTTTTTTTTAATATATATGACCCCTACTGCAGGTCATGGTATCCTCTAACTGACTTTAAAAAAGGCTCCAACAGGTCTAAGGCTCTGAGGACATCTCAAATGCTACAATAGGGTTTATGATGGGTAATGTATTTTCTGAGTGAAGTTCTTCTACTCCCCTGGTTTTGTTTAGACAGACCTTGTGTTCTGTTTTTTGGAAAAAGGCATCAATGGTTTTATGGCCATCCACAGGAATGTCAGGGGCTTCCTCCTACTCTGATATCTACAAATTATTTTGCTATCTATACCACCACAGGCTCTAATGTGGGTTATTTATTTTTAGGGGGCCTGGTATGGGAGGGGTAGGCTCTGTATTTTTAAAATGGGTCTATCTTAGGTCTATCTTAAAAGAGACCCCAAACCAGACTCCCTAATAGAGCAAGGGATTTTGTCAAGAGTATTTTTTGTTAAGAGAGTCTGGTCTGGGGTCTGGTCTGGGGACTGTATTAGTTTAGAGGGCCTTTTCTGGTGTACTTATTTGCTGAGGGGATTAGTTTGGTATTAGCTTTGGGGGTCTGAGCTCTATATTTGTTTAGTTGGCCTGATCTGGGGTCTATGTTTAGGAGGTTTGGCCTGGAGTCTGTATTCGTTTAGATGGCCTGGAGTCTGTATTCGCTTAGATGGTCTGGAGTCTGTATTCGTTTAGATGGCCTGGAGTCTGTATTCGTTTATATGGCCTGGAGTCTGTATTCGTTTAGATGGCCTGGAGTCTGTATTCGTTTAGATGGTCTGGAGTCTGTATTCGTTTAGATGGCCTGGAGTCTGTATTCGTTTAGATGGCCTGGCGTCTGTATTCGTTTAGATGGCCTGGAGTCTGTATTCGTTCAGATGGCCTGGAGTCTGTATTCGTTTAAATGGCCTGGAGTCTGTATTCGTTTAGATGGCCTGGAGTCTGTTTTCGTTTAGATGGTCTGGAGTCTGTATTTGTCTAGGGATTCTATACTGTATTTGTGTGGGGGGTTTGTCCTCTGGTAGTTAACGGGGTCTTTTTGGCAAGTAGAATGAGCAAAAGGGTACAGTGTGTTGTATAAAACCCAAGGGTTTATTCAATAATTTCAGTAAAAAAATATCAAAGCTTTATCTTTGGGGTCTGCATTATTTTTAGGCACTTGGGTATTTATTTATTTTTTTGGAGGGGGGGCTGTTACGGGCTCTGTATTTTTAGGGGGTCTAGTCTTGGGTTTGCATTAATTTCATTGGTCTGGTCTGGGGTCTCTATTTATTTAGAGGTTCTGGTCTAGGGTTTGTATTAGTTTAGGGAAGTGGTGGTGAACCTATGACATGGGTGCCAGAGGCGGCACTCAGAGCCCTCTCTGTTGGCCTCAGCACCCTGGAAAAAGTCTATGATGTACCAACATGCCTTAGACGTTTCCTGCCATTTATCAGCTCAGGGCGCACTATGAACGGCACAGGCGGCGCACTGAATGTAGGCAGACTATTATAGCTAAATGATAAAGTACATGGAAGATACACTATACTGGACTGAAAGATTCAGGTTAAATTACTGTGTTGGCTTTTTGAAATATATAAGTGGGTTGTAGTTTGGGTACTCCGTCTCTAAAAGGTTCGCCATCAGTGGTTTAGGGGGGTCTGGTCTTTAGTTCTTTAGAGGACCTGAGGTTTGTGTTTGTCTTGAGAATCTGGTCCGGGTTGGTAAATGGTTTATGGAATTGGGTCTAAGGTCTGGTCTGGGGTCTGATGACAGGGGTTGTGGACTAATGTTGTAGACCAGCAGAACCCTCATACCTACCTGATCTCCAGACCTGATCCTGACTTCTTTATTCTCCGACCATCTTGTGTCCCTCCATATAAATGTATGGTTTGACACTGCTGCTGCCAACCACTGGCTGCAGCGGTGATCCGCTCCCCTTCTATCATGTGACCATATAAAGCAAGGGCAGTAGAGGCCAGTGATTGGCTGCAGCAGCGTCATACCCAAAGGTACATGAAGTGACCCGAGACAAGCAGCATACACTGGAGAGCGAACATGCCGGGATCCAGCTTCTGGGATCTGGAAAGTATGATCATATATGTGGGTGCCGCCAGTCTGAGAGGTCTGGAAATTAGTGCACAACCCCTTTAAGGGTCTATATTTGTTTAATGGATTTTGTATGGGGTCTTCATTTGTTTAGGGGGTCTATATTTTTCTTGGGGTTTGATGAAGAAGATCATATCAATTTTCATATTCACTACCTATGATTCAAATGTCCATGCAGCCCTGTTCTCGGAGGGTTAATAGTCCATGCTACGTCCTGGGGGCTTGGGAGACATTACTCTGTGTATGTCATTTATGTGTGTGAGTCACCACCACAGGGGCCCCGGCCGGGTTATACGCCGGGAGATCCCACCTTCCTGCATAATATAATGAAAGCATTATAATGGGAAGAGGAATATTATAGAGAGGAAGGAAAATAAAGCAGAAATGGAAAAGGAGAGGAAGTTCAGATATAAGACACAATGGAGCCATTACTAATTCCACTTTTTACATCTGGCAGGTGGAATATATGTATCTTTTATTGTATTGTTACTGTACATTAGTCACTATGCTCTAGTCACACCCAGAGCTGCATTCACAATTCTGCAGATTTTCTGTAATAAGGTGTATTAACCACAGAATTACTATTGTAGGAATCAGGAATCACTATTATTATAGGAATCGGGAAAGCTCCCCTCCAGTCCCAGTGGAAATTCATGAGGAGCATAGATTCCCACAGCTGGCTAATCGCTAGGGTATAAAGAAGCTTGACCAGAGGCATAACTTTAACCCTTTCAGGCCTGGAGGGTTTTTTGGTTTTGTGTTTTAGTTTTTTACCCCTTGCCTTCCTGGAGCCATAGCTTTTTTTTTTTTTTTTTTTTCCCATTATCATAGCCGTATGCGGGCGTGCTTTTTGCAGGACAAGCTTTACATTCTAATTTCACCTGGAGTGGCCGGGTTTGAGGTGTCCCCAATGCTATGGCGGGTTCCCGGACCTGAGGTGTCACTACTAGTGTTGGGCGAGCATGCTTGTCCGAATACTATTTTGACTCGTGCAACGCGATGCTCAGCAGATCGCAGTGTTCGGCTGAACACCTCGTGTGCTTGAGCGCCATGCTCGAGTCTCCTCCCCGCACGTTTGTTGGCTGCTATGCAGCCAGTAAGCGTGCGGGTAAGTACTGCGCTCACTGTAATGCCGTAGCCATGTTGGCATTACAGTGATTGGCTCGCCGGAACGCGTCATCGGGTGTTATATAGCACCCGATGACACGTGGTTCGGCTCAGTCTAAGGCCTCATGCACACGGCCGTTTTGTGTTTTGCAGTCTGCAAATTGCGTATCCGCAAAACACGGATTGTGTCCGTGTGCGTTCTGCAGAACGGCACGGACAGCCATTGATATAACTGCCTATACTTGTCCGCAAAACGAATATAGGACAGGTTAAATATTTTATTTGCAGACCACGGAACGGAGCAACAGTGAATTAAAGGGAATGGGTCCGCATCCAAGCCACGACCAAAACAACGGTCGTGTGCATGAGGCCTTAGTCAGGGAGAGCTGCAGCAGAAGGGACAGACCGTGTAGGGACAGGAATTGGTTTATTTAGGCAGGGTTTATTGTTGAAAGGTGTTAGAGACCCAAAAGTCCTTTTAAGTACTATAGTTGTATCTGGCTGCAATATATATTATTAGCGCAACCTGCGCTAAATTGCGTGCAATTGTTTGGCCGCTGCTGACAGTGACACAACCTCTGCTACATCTGTTGTGTTACATTTGCGCATCCTAAATATCTGTGACATTCAGCGCAATTGTTTGGCCGCTGCGGACAGTTACATTACCTGCGCTACATCTCCTGTATAACGTTTGCGCAGCCTAAATATCTGTGACATTCACGTTAATTTTTTTTGCGCATACACTTACAAAACCTGCGCTACTGTACGTGTGACAGACTTGCAAGCATATATGCCATTTAATATGCTCAAGGCGAGCAGTAAGGGATGGGGAAGTGGCCGTGCTGCTGATGGAGCACGCAGAGTCCGTGGGCGCGGTGAAACTGTGCCTGCTGCCAGAGCACAAGAAACACACTTATCCCAGTATTAGCGGCAGCTTTTCTCTCTCTCGCTCTGAGACTGCATGCTGTGAGAGGGGAAGATGAGCTGCAGAGAGGATATACCTGATTGGCTCAGAATGCTGAGCACAGCTCTGACATCACACTAGTAAAGACCTGCCTACTCTCTAAATATGGAGAGACAAAATATACAAGAAAGACCCCAATAATAGATTAGATACACAATGTCCGATTGAAATATATCAACTATGGAGTGGTGGGAATTCCTTTGTAACCACAGATAGACTTTAAGGCTGGTTCATCCTCAGGTTGATGGCCAACTATTAATGGAGCTATCTAGCTTAGAAACTCCATTTTCATAGACTCTATTAGAGCTAGGTCCTCTGTTTCGACCCAGTTGCTGGTCGGAGAGGACCATTTGCTCTAGATGAGGATACAAACAATTTTCCACTCTATGTTCCAGGCTGTGAGTGGAAGGGGCTGTGAACACAACCGGTTATGGGGCATATACAAGATACAGCCACTCTCCATGAGATAGAGCAAAGGCAGATCTTCATCAGCTTCAACTTTACTATGGGTTTTACATTTTTACTAACTTTCTAACTAACATTGTGCTGGATCCAGAAGCGTAAAGTTAAAAGTTGCACGATGGAGCATTAATAAACCACATGGCATGTTCCGGAGCCATGCTTGGCAGCCCACGGAGAATTTCCATTTTAATGAGAACACACATTTTAACAACTTTGTGATTTGTTCTCTGCAGCTAATTACCCAATTTTAAAGCAATTATAAAGCGATCTGCAAACTTTGATTTAACCATTATGTGTCGTGCCTGGGAGAATCCGCAGCCAGCAGAGAGAAGACATGCCAAGCCATTGTCTTTCACATTTAAGGTCCTACTACATATACAGTACCAATGATCGGGCCAATGATCGGGAATGAATGTTTGAAACGTGGCAGTCGGCAGCCCATGTCTCCAAAGAATAGAGGATGAATAATTATATTAACAACCATTTTCCCCCATGCACTTTCCATCGACCTGTGAAGAGGTCTTTTTAATAAGCTCTGATTAAAAGGATTAAGCACCTATCAATGCTTGGTATGACCCAAAATCGGGCCGTGGAAAGGGACCTTTACTTACCCAACACCAACACTATTGATAAAGACTCTTGATAGGCAAGTGCTATCATCCATTTGAGGAAAATATTTTGCACAATAGAGGGGCCTATATGAGGGTGGGCCCCATTAAAAGACCAAAAGGAGGGTCTTTCCAGCAGAAGCTAATTCTCTACTTAGTTTGCATTTGTGTGGCAACTATTCGAAGGATATTGGGGCTAGAAGATGAGCAAATTTCTTAAAATTCTATTCGGATCTGAGTCAAGTGAATCAGGAAGGCGAGTCGATTGGGTTCTGAATAAATTCAAACCGAATCAAATGTGCTCTGATTGGCTGGGAGTCAATTAGTCTATCCTTGATTTTCTCTCTTTGATTTCCTCTCTCTCCTCAAATTTTTTCTCTTCTCAATTCTGTCTCTCCTTGATTCTCTGGCTCCTCGATTCTCTCTCCCTCCTCAGTTTTTTCTGTCCTTCATTTTCTCTCCTCACTTCTCTCTTCTTGATTCTCTCTCTCTCCCCTCGATTCTTTCTCATCTCATTTCAGTCTCTCTGCTTCTCTTCATCACCAATTCTCGCTTTCTCAAATTGATTCTCCCTAATCAATTCTCTCCCTTCGATTCTTTCGCTCACTATTTCTCTCCTCGGTAATCTCTCTTCTTGATTCTCTCTTGAAATCTTTGTTTTTCATTCTCTCTCCTCGATTCTCTCTTTTTAACTCTTTCTCCTCGATTTTCTCTACTTGATACTCCTAAATCAAACCACACTAAATTTGGGTCAATTAGAATCATAACCTTTTGAAAAATTTGGGTAAAATTTCTGAATTTTGGAATCAATTTGCTCACCTCTAATTGGGGCAAATCTAAAGTGCAGGGTCATAAAGAAAAAAGTGATCTCCTGGAACATGCCATCAAGTCCACCTTCAACGTGGACCAAACTACACATGTACTTACCTGGCTGCTTCCCCTTCTCCCCAATGCAGCTCTCAGCTAAGCATAGATTCCTGTCACGGAAGGTGTACAGGAAACAAGAATAATGCAAAAAGAATATATGACTCACTGGATCCAAAACTAAGGAACAAAAGGGAGACCCCTGCATAAGACCTGGCACTCTCCCTGACTGCTCAGCCCTTTGCGAACACCCCAATGGTGGATGATCGCATATCCTCGTACCTCGACTATATAACACCTGAACACCCTACAATAGTGAGGGGACACGACCACCGGCTCCCTACACTAGACACGGAGGGAGTCAGGGTCACCTGGGATCCAGCAAACAGAAAATCACAAATGAATGTACAGCACTTATCTTGTAGAAGACTGGGAAATAGGATTAGCATGCACACACACTCCAGGAAGTTGTATAAACCGCACACTAATGCATTATGGGGAGGAATTTAAAGGGATGCAATCAGTCCAACTACATGACAGCTGAGAGAGGCTAACGAGATGAGGAACTGAAAACTAAAACAAAGAAAACTCAAGGAGGAGGTTCTGAAAGGGTTCTGTCAGAGCTTCTCAGCTGTCTGGTTGTGACAATTCCAGAATCGGGACACCACTAATAAGTAAAGTGAGGTTGTGCTCTGGTCCTCACCCCCAGGCTTCATAGTGGTGGTCTGGGCTTCCTCTATGGCAAGTACATGGCTGATCGCCATAAGTAACCATCCGGTCACTCAGCTTGCAACACTTGCTGCTCTCTCCTTTCCCCCCTCCATTTTTTTCTTCTGGTATAGTCACCGTGTCCACCCCCGCTTACACCTCATAGACATGTCTTTTTTAAGAATTTCAAATATAAAAGCTTTACTTATGATACACATTTTGGATAAATGTCCAAGGGCTTCAAGTTATGCCCCAGTTCAGAGGAGAATCACACCTGCTTAACATAACATAACAAAGAGGAGACAATGTACCGCAACGCTCACCTCGTGAGCTTAAATAGGTGCTGACGGATCCACTCGCCTCCAGGAGCAATTCTACTTTTTTTTGCTTATCTGACAGATAAAATACCAAGATGAAATGACCTGTCTGGCTTATCTCCATTGTTAGTGTTTTCAGAGGTGTCTATCTTATCAGGCATATTTCATGGCAAAATTTCCATCTAATTGCTGCAGATATGAAATCAAGATGAAGGGGAATTGTATTATCCTGGTAAAACTTAAAACGGAGACAAAATGGGAAAGAAACCATGCAAAAAACTCTCTACAGGAACAGCTGAACAAGCAGCAATAGTCCTCAAATATGTCCAGGGCTAGTCTGCCACCTCATAGAGACACAAGAGGAGAGGGATTATAGGAACATGTTCCTGGAAGCATCTACAATGTGTATTAAAGGGAACCTGTCACCGGGATTTGATGTATAGAGCTGCGGACATGGGTTGTTAGATGGCCGCTAGCACATCTGCAATACCCAGTCCCCATAGCTCTGTGTGCTTTTATTGTGTCAAAAAAACAATTTGATACATATGCCAATTAACCTGAGATGAGTCCTGTTCCTGACTCATCTCACATACAGGACTCATCTCAGGTTAATTTGCATATGTATCAAATTTTTTATTTTTTTTTGCGCAATAAAAGCTTACAGAGCTATGAGGACTGGGTATAGCGGATGTGCTAGCGGCCATCTAACAACCCATGTCCTCAGCTCTATACACACAATCCTGGTGACAGGTTCCCTTTAATACAAAGTTTCAATAAACCATTTCTGTGATTTGCCCCATACGAGGAGGACTTTCATAGAAATTCACCTGGACTATCATTCTGGTGGACATCCTTCAGTGAGCATCATCGGTATCACCAAAAACAGCACAGGACACGAGAAACATGAGAATATCCTTGGTTACACCAGGTCATTCACACACTTTTCCTTCAACTGAGGTTCATTCCTGGATATTCTCAAGTTCAGTCTATGAACAAGAGCTTTGACATTGTAGAAGTTGATGTCAAGTATTTTTCACCAACTTGTGGGACTTGATTCACCTTTAATCGCCATTTTCCAGGCAGGACACTATGTGTTATTGGTAGATACCTTTAGAAATAGAAAACATATACTTTCTATGTTTAAAATGCAGTGACACTGGGGTCCGTTGGGCCTTTCAGGGGAGAATAAACTGGGGGTGTAGCCTCCATCTAGACCAAATGAGGCATAACTTGAAACTCCTAGACCCCAATGCAATATTTGCACCAAGTCCTCATCTAACAAGTGCCACTGGCGACTTTTTTTGTGGCAGAGAACTCTTTGGGCCCTCTTGGGCATCAGGCACATGCCACCTCTGCAACCTTTCTTCCTATGCCTCCTGCATGCAGAACTTGTGCATGTTCACTTTGAATTTCTCCAAAGTCACGTCCACATAGGGTTATCAGCTGCAGGACCTTTGGGTCCATCACAGCTCGGGCCGGAGGATCCTCTGCTACTCTTACGGGCCTGCCGGACCTGTTGGATCCTGTTGGGTCACAAACTTTTTAAATTTTTCAGCTTAAAAAGTAAAGTGATCCCGGCATTACTCATTTTCTCGCTTGTCAAATTTTCTTCTTGACAAAATAAAATGGAATTTGGCTATAACTGGACAAAACCATCAGAGAAATTACAATGTGCGATGACAGGAGGCACATTAGGCGATAATAGGATTTCATATAATATGAGGTGTCATCAGTCACCCTGTCTGCAGATGTCACTAAGCGCCCTGATTGATTCCGCGCTCTCTTCTCCACCGGATAAAAATGGGAAATGAATGAAGCAAAAAAAAAAAAGGGGGCGATTAATAAGATTCGGCATCTGAAAGGTCTCATTTAGCTCGGCCTTGCATGGTCTTCAGTTCTGCTAAAGTCACAACGAATTTTAGATTCTCTAGTCATCTGCTTTAAAAGCGTGAACTTCAAAAAAAAAAAAAAATCTAAAAAAATTAGCAATTTTTTTCAAAGATTTTCCATATAGGAATATATTTTTTAAATAAAAAAAAAAACACTAAACTTGGCTTGGTTACTCCAATCAGGATGCCCACACGAAATGTCTTGTAATTAGAGATGAGTGGACTTCTTAAAATTAATTGGGTCCGAATTTACCTTGTGATTCGATTCAGGTACGAATTGGTTCTACACAAATGGAAAGTACTTCAAATCTCCCTCTCTGGTCCGATTCACCTGAATTGAATCAAATTTTTTGAAAAATTTGGGTCAAAATTTGATTCTGGAGAATCGATTGGCTCTTCTCTACTTGAGCATGTAGCTCAGGATACTCCCAGACGGGGGAGTGTGCGGCGAAGCAATGAATTGTGGGAGTACAGATAATAAAAATAATAGCGATAATAGAAATGGTAACTTTGTATACATTTGTCATTTTAACCTCTTCTCTGCCAAACAAGTGACCCAACACAAGAAAACCCAGATTCTAAGGAATCTCTCTCTTCTGCTTGAATTCGGCTGGACAAAAACTGCTGCATAGCAGCGACGTGCAGCGGCTCATGCTTTAATATATGAAGATGAGCTTCTAGGAGCAACGGGGGTGTCATAGGTACAGAACTGCTGACAGATGTGCTTTAATTAAATTAAAGTATGGTGGAGAAGGAAGGAAGGTTGATAGATATACAGTATAAGTAGAAAAGAGAGAAAGATTAAAATACAGATTTGAGATAGATAGATATGAGATACAAGATAGATATGATATATATAGATATTAGATATGAGATAGAAGATAGATATTATATAGATAGATATTAGATATGAGATACAAGATAGATAGATATTATATAGATAGATAGATATTATATAGATAGATAGATACATAGATAGATCAATAGAAAGAGCCACAGTGTCTGCATTTGTGTTGGCCCCGGGGTGTGCAGACATTTGCAGTACAGTAACTGTAGATCTTCGTAAGATCTTGCGCGGTGAAGTGAGGAGAACGTTTCTCCATCGTATTCGTGTCACCAGTAATGTACGGCGGTAATAGAGCGGCTCGTGCCGAGCCATAAACCATGGGCCCAGAGATAATTGGAATTTTCTTTGGCTGAAAGTGAGAATATGTAGAAGAGGAATGTTCAGAGCGGCTCTGGAGCGTCGGAGGCTTCTAGAGATGATTCCTCCGGATGCATTTTATGATATTGCTGTGAGCGATGAAGAAAGAAGTGAAGAGTCTATGAATTGAAATGGCGGAGCGCCGGTGCAGATGAAAGCGGAGGGAGATGCCGCCTCTGACAGGGAGATCAGCTATAACCCGCCGTGCAGCCACCTTTGTTAGGAAGGGTTCACATCACGTTTTTGCCATCTGTTTACATTAGGAAAACTTTTGTCTCCTGCAGAGTCCAGTAAAAATACGTTTAGGTTAATGTTTTTAGTGCTCTCATTAAGAGAAACAAAATAGGAGTATTGCAGGTATCTAACCTTAATGAGAAAACTAACCTAGTATTGGCTAACACGGTACCAGACTTTTTCCTGGTTATTTTATTACAATTGAACTCTACGGTGACGGGTGACGCTGTGTGGAATCCATCTGAGGCATCCGGTAACGGATATTCTTTTTTGTATATGTTAAACGGGTGGGAAAAATGTAATGTAAGTCCAGCCACAGAGGGGCAGGCACTCCCGCCAAAACATCTATCTGTGTGTGACCCGCTACTCTCACCCTATTCTGATCATCTGACAACTCATCCTATGATCGCCCTGAGGCTTCACTCCCCCGTACACCAGACTGGGCGTTCACCTTCTTCCCCAGTCAGACCAGCATGGAAAGCTGGAGGACTTCCCCGAACTATAACGTGCTTCTGCTGAGCTCCTCAATACATCTATGGCAGACTCAGTACCTCTGTGACAGCCTCAATACCTCTGTGACAGCCTCTGTAGCTCTATGGCAGCCTCAATATATCTGACAGTCTCAATAGTTCTATGGCAGTCTCAATATCTCTATGGCAGCCTTAATACCTCTATGAAAGCTTTAATATATCTATAGAAACATAGAATGTGTGTCGGCAGATAAGAACCATTTGGCCCATCTAGTAGCCCATCTATAGCAGCCTCAATACCTCTATGGCAGCCTTAATGCCTCTATGACAGCCCCAATGCCTCTATAACAGCCTAAATATATCAATGGCAGCCTCGATATATCTATGACAACCTCAATACCTCTATGATAACCTCAATACCTTTATGATAGCCTCACTATCTCTGACAGCCTCAATGCCTCTATGATAGCCTCATTACCTCTATGACAGCTTCAATACTTCTATGACAGTCTAAATACCTCTATGACAGCCTCAATACCTCTATGACAGCCTCAATAGCTCTATGACAGTCTCAATATATCTATAGCAGCTTCAATACCTCTATGACAGCCTCAATGCATTTATGACAGTCCCAATGCCTCTATATCAGCCTCAATATATCTATGACAACCTCAATACCTCTATGACAGCCTCAATACTTCTATGTCAGCCTCTAAACCCCTATGACAGCTTTTAATAACTCTATGGCAGCCTCAATACCTCTATTACAGCCTGAATACCTCTATTACAGCCTCAATACCTCTATGGCAGCCTCACTACCTCTTAGACAGCCTTAATACCTCTATGACAGCCACAATACGTCTATAATAGCCTCTATACCTTTATGACAGCCACAATGCCCCTGTGAGAGCCTCAATGACAGCCAGAATATCCAAGTGACAGCCAAATGTCATCAAGAGTGTCAAAGTGCTTCAATGTCGTCCACAAAAGCTCAGTGACCGCAAAAAAACAATATGGCCATAATGTTCTAATGCCCCATGACAGGCACAATATCCTTGTAAACTGCCACAATGCCCTATGTCAGCAATCTCTAAGCTTGTTATTTCCTCCAGGACGCATTCCAGCAATATCCTTGTTAGGCTGCAATTCACAAACCAACCACCTGGCGGCCTCATCTAGACACAGAGATTAAACATCTCCAGACAGAGTATTAGAAAACATATCTGTAAGATACGGAAGGACACGTCTGTATACCGGCATTACCCTATGGCTAGCTGCACAGGTTCACACTATGCCAGAGGTATGGGACCAGCAGCTCCTGGGGTCTCGTCTCTTACCCCATAGCTACCAAGTTACAAGTTCTCCCCCCTAGATCTCATCATGAGTATAAAGGAAGCTGCTGATGATGGATGACGAGGCTGAGGCTCAGTAATTATTTTTCAGTCACATCATTACTACAACACTTTTAATTGAGTTGTACAAAAAGACTGTAAGAGCAGTAATAAAGCGGCTGAGAACATTTACCACCGCCTCATTGACTTCACAAAATGTGGATATAAATGAGAGTGAGGGCTGATGGGAAATACGAGCTATAAGAGATGCAGCTGAAGTGTCTAAGATAGATAGGTAGACAGAAAGACAGATGGATGAATCGATAGACAGACAGGAAGATAGATACATAGATAGATACATAAATAGATACATAAATAGATAGATAGAGTCACAGTGTCTGTATTTGGCCCTGGGGTGTGCAGACATTTGCAGTACAGTAACTGTAGATCTTTCTAGGATCTTGTGTGGTGAAGTGAGGAGAACGTTCCCAATCGTATTTGTGTCACCAGTAATGTACGGTGATAATAGAGCAGCTCGTGCCAAACCATAGGCCCAGAGATAATTGGAATTTTCTTTGGCTGAAAGTGAGAATATGTAGAAGAGGAATGTTCAGAGCGGCTCTAGATAGACAGATATGAGATAGATAGATAGATAGACAGTGAGATAGATAGATAGATAGATAGATAGATAGATAGATAGATAGACACAACAGATATGAGATAGATAGATAGACAGATATGAGATAAATAGATATATAGATATAGATAGATAATAGATATGAGTAATTGGAACCAAAAGTAATTGGACAATTGACTCAGAGGCTGTTTCATGGGCAGGTGCGGGCAATCCCTTCATTATTTCATTCTCAATTAAGCACATAAAAGGTCTGGAGTTGATTTGAGGTGTGGTGCTTGCATTTTGAAGATTTTGCTGAGAAGTAAACATGGGGTCACAGGAGCTCTCGGTGCAGGTGAAACAAGCCGTCCTTCATCCGCATAAACAGAAAAGAAAAATCAGAGAAATTGCTACATTATTAGGAGAGGCAAAATCTACAGTTTGGTACATCCTGAGAAATAAAGCACTGGTGACCTCAACAATGCAAAATGACCTGGACGCCCACGGAAGACACCAGTGGTGGATGATGGCAGAATAATTACCACGGTGAAGAGAAGCCCCTTCACAACAGCCGACCAAGTGACCAACACTCTCCAGGATCTAGGTGTATCAATATCCAAATCTACCATAAAGAGAAGACTGCATGAAAGTAATACAGAGGGTATACGGTGCAAGCCACTCATCAGCATCAAGAATAAGAAGGCTGGATTGGACTTTGCTAAAAAAAAAACATCTAAAAAAACAGCACATTTCTGGAAGAACATTCTTTGGACGGATGAAACCAAGACCAACCTCTACCAGAATGATGGAAAGAAAAAAGTATGGTGAAGGCTCGGTACAGCTCATGATCCAAAGAATACCGCATCATCTGTAGAACACGGCGGAGGCAGTGTGATGCTTGGGCATACCTGGCTGCCAGTGGCACTGGGCCCCTAGTGTTTATTGATGATGTGACACAGGACAGAAGCAGCCGGATGAATTCTGGGGTTTTCAGAGACAGACTCTGTGCTCAAATCCAGCCAAACTGATTGGTCGGCGTTTCATAATACAGATTGACAATGACCCAAAACATAAAGCCAAAGCAACCCAGGAGTTTATTCAAGCAAAGAAGTGGAATGTTCTTGAATGGCCGAGTCAGTTACTAGTGTTGAGCGCGAATATTTGAATAGCGAATTTTTATCTCGAATGTCACAACTTCGAGAATTCGCTAATATTTTGCATATAGTGCTATATATTCGTTATAGTGAATATTCGTAATTTTTTCCCATCTGAACACATGATTCCTCCCTACTTCTTGCTTGGGGTCCAATGAGTCTTAACGAATATTTGAATTTGCGAACAATCAACAAATATTCTAAAAAAAAAAGGTGAAATATCGCAAATTCGAATATGACCCCTGCCACTCATCACTATCAGTCACCGGATCTGAACCCAATAGAGCATTTCACTTGTTAAAGACTAAATTTCAGACAGAAAGGCCACAAACAAACAGCAACTGAAAACCGCGGCAGTAAAGGCCTGGCTGAGCATTAACCCTTTCAGTACCGGGCCAGTTTTCACCTTAAATCCCAGGCCGATTTTTGCAAATCTGACTTGGCACTTTATGTGGTAATAGCTTTGGAATGCTTTTACTTATCCAAGCCATTCTGAGATTGTTTTGTGGTGACACTGGCTGGCACGGTGATATGACGTCACCGCACCAGCCCGCGCATCCTGGCGTGTGCTTCCAGGCGGGGGAATCCTTTGATCCTCCGCCTGTGAAGATATCGCATACCTCTAACGCTATTACAGCGCCGGAGGTACGCGGCACACAGGGGCAGGGGAGCTCTCTGCTCCCCTGTCCCTGTTATGCATAACATATTATCAAAGGGCAGAGGATCTTATTTGATCCTTTGTAGTGGCCGAAACTGGACATAATTGTCCAGTTGTCGTCCTCTCCCTCCTGCAGGCATATACCAGACTGGGGGTGAACATAAGTATATATGTATCTATATAGATACTTGGGGCATATATATATACATACACATGAGATAAACCTTTTTAGGTAGAAGAAACAAAATGGACACCATGGAAACGTGGAGATAGTTAAAAGTTTCAGATTCTTGGGAGTTCATATTAATCAGGACCTGTCATGGATAAAAAACACAACAGAAATTACCAAAAAAGGCCTTTATTTTCTGAGGAGTCTGAAGAAAGCACAACTCCCAAGACAGCTGCTAGTCAATTTTTACAGGTGCACCATAGAATCTGTTATCACATCCTGCAGTACAGGGTGGTCCTCCGGCTGCTCTTCTGAGGACTAGAAGACCCTCAAGCGCATCATCAGAATGGCTGGCAGAATCACTGGTCCTCAGGTGCCATCACTGGATGACATCTTCACTGCTCGCTGCAGCAACAGGGCAAAAATTATCTGCGGGGAATCCAACTCGCCCCGGCCACAACCTTTTCACTCCCCTACCCTCTGGTAGGCGTCTTAGAGCCCTACATGCCCGCACCAGTAGGCTGAAGAACAGCTTTTACCCCAAAGCAATCAGTCTCCTAAATGCTCGGAGATTATTGCCCCTTCCTAGGATAGAAACTACCACAGACTGAAAGTGACTGCTGCATTCATGACCCCATGATGACTTCTTGTCTGCAGTGGTGTCTGAATCAGGGTATATATACTCACAAGCACTTACTATATATATGCTGAGAACTGTGAATAGTAATGCCTTCTAGTGCAAGGTTTTGTTTTTTTCTAGTGTAATGCTTTAGTTTAAATGTCAGTTCTTGTTCCTCTGTCCATGGCATCTAGGATTGCTCCAAACAACATTTGTATTGTACATTGTATTACATTGTATTGTACAGTTACAATAAAGGCATCTTATCTTAACCTGGGGCATAAATGGGCAAATATAAGCCCATACATATACATATATATATATATATATATATATATATATATATATATATACACACACACATCCTGGGGGCACATAAGTGTAAATAAAAATAAAAATATATATATATATACACACACACAAACTGGACAGACCCAACCCATATACTGGGTCCACATACAGGGGACCCATATATGTCCACTGGCCATACAGGGCCAATATATATGGCCATACAGGGAATTAATATCCCTATTGGCCAATATATATATACAGATATACATATATATCAATGAAGGGGCAGATACATGTATATCTATATATACGCCCATCTGACTTCCTTCTACAAGTTTTATGTCACCTCAGGTTCTTGTTCTTCCCAGTTCACCAGTACCGCCAGTAAAAAATTAAGAAAAGGAAATTAAACTAAATAGTCTATAGTGGGGCAGGGGACTTTATCAGTCGAGATGGCCTTGCGGTTCGCCCGATAGTCGTTTCGCGGCTAACTTTGCGTGTTCGCGATTCACCGAACATGCGAATATATGGAGAAATTTGCACCCGCCATATTCTTTTACATTGTGCAGAACTTTGACCCATGACACATCCATCAGGTGGCACAGGACAGCCAACTGAGACGTTTCAGCACATGGACACCCCTTACCTTATAAATAAACCTGATCTGGCCGCCATTTTACATTCAGTCTTTTGCCAGTGTAGGGAGAGGTTGCTGTGTGGAGCAGGGACAGGCTGTTAGGGACACCAAACGCTAGCTAATAGGGCCACAAAAGTCCTTTTAAGGACTAGTATAGGTGTGCTATCGATAGGTGTGATACACAGAGGGGTGCGATATACTTATAATGAGTCAAAAACAGATAGATCTATATAGTGATCACCTGGAAGTCAGGGGCCTAGGGGCTAGGGGCTTACTAGGGCCATTTTCTAGGCTACTTTCATACTAGCGATTTTCTTTTCCGGCATAGAGTTCCGTCACTGGGGCTCTATACCGGAAAAGAATTGATCAATTTTATCCCCATGCATTCTGAATGGAGAGTAATCCGTTCAGTTTGCATCAGGATGTCTTCAGTTCAGTTGTTTTGACTGATCAGGCAAAAGAGAAAACCGTAGCATGCTACAGTTTTATCTCTGGCGAAAAAAACTGAAGACTTGCCTGAATGCCGCATTTTCTTCCATAGGAATGTATTAGTGCCGGATCCGTCCTTGCATACACAGACCTTTAAAAATGAGAAAAAAATAAATACCGGATCCGTTTTGCCTGATGACACCAGAAAAACGGATCCGGCATTGCAATGCATTTTTCAGACTGATCAGGATCCTGATTAGTCTGAAAAATGCCTGATCAGTCAGAAAAATGACATGTGTTTGCATACAGTTTGCCTGATCAACGGAACTGCCTGCCGGAATCAAACAACGCAAGTGTGAAAGTACCTTTATATAGGGTAAGGTTCCGGACGGGGTCGCTCTTATCAGGGCGGGTGGTCTGTGGTTAGGCTATCAGGGCCAGAATAGCACCCCCTGTAGGGCAATATCAGGGACAGTTCTTTGCCCACCTTGTCCTTCAATACCACATCATCATCAGGCCCAGGGATGGATGTTTCTTGCTTTCCCTCCGGGATTCATGGATGTGCACTGGAACCCCCCGGATTGTGGTAGGACATATGGTTTCTGATTTGGTGCCGCCGAGCACTTGTTATTGCCGACCACATCTATGCTTTATGCTTAACTTTGCTAATTTAATTTATTTTCGTTTTGAGGGATATCTTTTCCATTCACATGTCCGCAAAATGGGTCCGCATCCGTTCCGAAATTTTGCGGAACGGGTGCAGACCCATTCATTCTCAATAGGGCCGAAATGTATCTGTGCTTCCGTTTTCTGCAAAAGAACATGTCCTATTATTGTCGGCAATTGCAGACAAGATTAGGCATTTTCTATTATAGTGCCGGCGATGTGCGGTCCACAAATTGCGGAATGCACATTGCCGGTGTCCGTGTTTTGCGGATCCGCAAAACACTTACGGACGTGTGAATGGACCCTCATAGTAACATTATTAAAGGTTACGTTTTATCTTCATGTATATTCTAACGGATTGTCTTCCTTGTACAATGTTATAATATACTTTCTATGTTAGACGGTATATTATAGTGCATTTGTATTGTGCGGCAGTTGTGTGCGGTTCTGCTGCGATACCGCAGGTATATAGAGGGACAAGCGATATTGGAACAAATAATTTCTACTGGTGTGATATACCAGTCGCCCCCCCCAAAAAACAGATTGAAGCTCGGTATTATATACCAATATACTTTCCTTATAGTGCATTTGCGCATTGGCGTACGCGGAAAATATATTGCCGATATTGCCGATATTTCGCATTGAAAAATTTATGGAGATCGCAAATTTTAATAATACATCTGGTGTCACTGTCCATGCTGTGGGACTATTTCTGCACTTCTAGTAATTATTTCTTGGCTGAAGATATGAGCTGAAGGTTTTTCAGGTTCGCCTGCCATTAAAATGAATGGGACCCGCCGCGAACTTGCGGTTCACGAACATTTGATCGCGTTCGCAAACCGCCCCGACAGATGTTCGTCCATCACTATTCATGAGTGATGTCAAGGTGTGACAGTGCTGCCGTATACGTTGGAGCCATTTAAGCAGTATTAAATTAAGCACAAAAAAAGGCTTCAAATACGTCCATCTTTGAAGGCTCACCTCTCACATCCATGAATTGAGACTTCTTCGGCTGCCGCCTCTTCCATCTTCACTGCTAATGTAACTCGAAGACCTTTAGACACCAATCACTCTGCTGCTTGATCCAATGTCAGAGGTCTGATGAGAACAATGAAAAGTTCCATCAAAGTTGACATCTGAATCAATCGCCTCCAACTGAGCCCAAAGACAATGGGATTTCTCTGATTCCTCTGGACAAATAGGGGACATTTCTTCCTTCAAACCCAAAAGGAGATCAATAAAGAAAAAGTGGAAAGAGCGTCTCGTAGAGATGAGAAGAGATGAGGAATAGAAGAGAACGTGCAATAAGATCATTGCTGGAGTGTCGGAAGAAGTTATGGACGTGGAAATGCAAGAACAATTGTTAAATTGAAAGGATTACATTTTTAGAGATGTCACTTCATTTTATCACATTATAGGGGATGTGATAATTGTATATGTTCTGTATGTTGGAGCCCTTTTAACAATGGCATAGCTATTGGAGGTCAAAGGGCCAGGACAACAGAAGGTAAGAGTAGGTGCCCGTCTAGGACGTCACGCGGTACTTGTAAGGGGGGCACCATCGGGGCTGCATCTGTGACTGTTCAGCCTCATAGGCCTCAAGCTGCTAGGCCTGAAACCTATGAGGCAGTAGAATGGTGCAAGAGGTTGCAATGACATCATCATGACCTCCTAAGCTGGGTCCTGTACAATGACATAATCACGTGACCCGACACAGCGCTGGTGATGTCATTGGAAGCGCCTGTGTCAGGACGCTGCAACTCAGGGAGGGGTCAGAAGTGGGCCGTGGGCCGTGGCAGGGAATGGGAGTAAGGTTTATTTTTTTATTTTAAAGGGGTTCTGGACAGGTCATCAAAATCTGATTGGTGGGGGTCCAACACCCAGCACTCCCGCCGATCAGCTGTTTGAAGGGCAGGCGGCCCTCCATCGGAGCGCGGTTTACTGTTCATTACACTATGCGTTGTCTCCTGTGGAGCGGTGGTATGGTGTAATTACAAGTACTCGCTCCATACTTATCACTACACTGCATATCAAAAGATATTGCTGCACAACTGCTTTAATACTAAACATTGGCACTACTGGGGCAGCAAGGAAGCGGAGGGAGTGGAGTATTATATACTGGCACTACAGGGGAAGCATCATATACTGGCACTACAGGGGAAGCATCATATACTGGCACTACAGGGGAAGCATCATATACTGGCACTACAGGGGAAGCACTATATACTGGCACTACAGGGGCAGCACTATATACTGGCACTACAGGGGAAGCACTATATACTGGCACTACAGGGGAAGCATCATATACTGGCACTATGGGGGAGCATTATATATTTATACTGGCACTACAGGGGAGATAATTATATACTGGCACTACAGGGGAAGCATCATATACTGGCACTACAGGGGCAGCACTATATACTGGCACTACAGGGGAAGCACTATATACTGGCACTACAGGGGAAGCATCATATACTGGCACTATGGGGGAGCATTATATATTTATACTGGTACTACAGAATCGAGGCAGAGGAGCGTTATATATTGGAACCATGGTGGGGGAGTATTACATACATATATTGGCACTACAGGGGGCATTGTAATACAGGGGGCACTACAGGGGTGTTAGAACTGCAGGAGGCATTAGAACTACAGGGGGCCCACAAGCAGGAAGCAGGGAGGAATCATGTGTTCAGATGGAAAAAAATTACAAATATTCTAAAAACGAATATATAGCACTATATTCTATAGTCCTATATATTTGTCTTTGACCCACACCTGTATTGATCGCGTAATATTCGCATATTACGCGATCATTACTTTGCTGATTTACGCGTAAAAAAAAAAAAAAAGTAGAATATAACGAATATCCGAATATTGAACTACATGAAGCTGCATCACCTTATCCCGGGGTCAAACAGAGGTGGCCGCCAGGTGGCCGCCAGCTATCGCAACAAGAGTTTCCTCCTTCTCCCGGCCTCCCTTGTTGTAGCCAGGCCACATTCATAGGTAGTACAGGTAGTCTTTCCACTTCTACTTAGACTCCTCCTCCACTCCATGGTCAGCCAGTGATAATGGGATGCAGGGCCAGAAAACAGCTTTACACGCCCAGAAAACCGATGGGGAGTAAGCTTAACTCCCACCTGGCCAATTTTCTGGTGGAGCTGTAAGAGGGAGAAACAGTCACCATTGTCTGAATAATGTATACTTTATAATGTTTCATTAGAACTGTCATTCTGCTCTTTAACCACTAGAGGCCGCTGTTTCCCCACACAGCTAACATACTGCAAGTACTTGAATATGCATGAGAGGTGGGAGTTAACAAGCTGAAGAAGAAACAGGAAGGATCTCAGCAGACATCTTGTGGAAAGACACAGAGAGGCTGGAGAACAGCATCGGGTGGCATCCAGGCGTCAGTGTGTCCTGGAGCTGCCAGAGTTGCAGCTGAATGTGACTAATCACTGTCCTGTATCCAGATATCGTCCAGAAAAGAGAGGATTGTTTCCCGGAAGGCTGATAGAGCTGTGGAACAGATCTACATACCCTGCATGGTCTCCTGTTTACTGGTGAGACTTGTAGTTCAGCTTAAAAGCAACATCGGATAAAGAGCAGACCCGGGTCAGTAAGAGTGTGCCTGCACCCAATTACAGATTGTCGCCTAGAGACTGAGAACAGGCCTGTAGTTAGATAGTTAGGGGTTCCTGTTTTACATTAGGCCAAAAGTGTTGCCACATTTACTCCAAGGAATCCATTGCCATATTTTTCACAAATTCAATCCACCTTAGTGCTTCTCTCAGGATTGTTGTAGATCTGATAAGATTGTAAGCTGCTGCGTTGCACCGCAGGTGAAATGGTATCTTGCAACCCACACAATTGTTGCTGTTCCTAGGGTAATAATAGATACGGCGAGGCAGTGTTGATTGCACCCATCAGCAGGTAAATTATCGCAAGTGTTTTCCCGGCTACCATTGGAGGTTGCCATGCTGTGCAACGCAGGGGTATCGGCCTCCCGCTGAGTGTATGTAACTTTATTTTCTGTTCACTGCATTTGGAGTTGTGTTTGATATCCCACTATAGTAAAAAGTCTGTTTTACAAAAGCTGGGGTCAGTGTCGCTTTCATCGTTCGTGACTTCGCTGTATCCTTGGAAGCCCACAGTGCTGTCACTGCCACCCCATTTAGTAGAGTCTGCTGCTGGAAGACACCTAGCCGCCGCATCTTCTAAAAAACTTACCCTACCTTGTAAACTCGTGGCATAGGATGTTCCTTGCAATTGTCTCTTTGTGGCAAGGTGCACACCATCATGTCTTTCATGGCCAACTGCATCAATGTTTTTCACGGCAGTGGTGAGGCAGCACCCCAGCAACAAGGCCAAGTCTTTTTTGACACTTCCACGTTTGTGTGCGTCTGGATCCCACAGCAGGCACTTATCTGCCTCCTCCTCCTCCATGGACATACTCTTATACCAAACAGCAGAAGGAAACTGCGTGCTCCCACTACTTTCTATCACGTGTCGAGTCAAGCGTTGCCACGCCGTGTTAGAGCTGATTGGCCTTGACGAGAGTAGCCACACCAGCGAGCAGTTGCTCAAGTACATCAAGCGGCAAACATCCCGCTGAATGTCACTCCACCATCTCCAACTACGAAAGGTGGTCAGCAACAATGTTCACAACATCGTGGCCACCCTGAACCTGGGTGAAATAACACATACTTCCTGCACGGCGCACGTGATAAACCTAGTTGTGCAATGCTTTTTAAATATGTACACTGGTTTGCCAAAGGTGTTTGCAATGTCCAGTAAACCGTCCTTGGGACCCACAAATAAATTAGAGGGTTGTGTACCAATTTCCAGGGCAATTGGAGCAACTTTGGTTCGACCCAATTTGGTTAGACCCAACTTTTTGAAAAATTTGGTGAACCTGAAACCAAATCTCGAAAGGTTCGCTTATCTCTAGTCTGAAAAAAATCTGGGATCTGGTCTGATGTGTATAATGATTGTGGGGTTTGGTCTAAGGTCTGAAATAATTTTGGGCCCTTTTCCGAGGTCTTAATTAGATTACGCGTCTGCAAATTGTAATTGGGAATCTGGCCAAAGTTGTACCATCTAAGGCTAGCGTTACTCACTCAGGACAGGACAGCATACATGGGTTCTGTAGGTGTCATTGGGTCAAGACTGGCATTTTATATTTAGGCCAATTATATTTGTTTTCAACCAATATAACAGCTGCAAAAAATGGGAAAAAAATTGAGAAGTTGAGATGAGATTTCCTAGAACTTTAGTAAATAAATTAGGACTGGTGAAGAGAAATACAAAACTGAATAATGCAGCACGGTATATATTATATCCCCAAACCCACAGTGGAGCCAGTCCAGAAATCTGCAGAACAACTTGAAAGATTGATTCCCATTATTAACTCTCCTCTCCTTTCTTCCCTGAGGATCTTCCTTCCAGCATGATATACTGTATCGGAGGCCGTTCCTCTATGAGTCCCTCACTTCTGCTTCTGTATTGATTGTAATGTTCACCTTCAATGCTTTTTTTTACCACAAAACAGAATCAGGCGCCACATAAATCTTTTAAGCAGTTTGGTTTAAGGATCTCGGACGTTCTGCTCTTGCCTCATGCGGTAATTAGGCTTGGGACTGTGGACCCTCTGGCCAATTCATTTAAGTTAACAGAGTTCATAAAATATAGCATAAAACATTAGACATAAATTGGATTTATAAGACTTTAGGAGAAGGGGGAGATTGTGGACTCCAGAAGTTATAGGTAGGAGGGTCTCACCCAATCATTGGGACTTGGACCTCAGACTTAAATGCAAGTGGCCCTGTTCACTGACTTCTATGGAGACCACCTTTACACTTCTTCTTGGCTGGAGAGGATCACCGACAAGGAGGGTGGTAGAGGCTCCCAGGCTTCTATCTCATGTGGTCTACATATAGCCTGCAGTGTATACTGTCTGGCCTACCAGCTTGATACCTTGAATCTTCAAGAGTCCTTGATCATGCTCCTGGCTGCATAGACAATAAATTGTCTGGGACATTCCAAAAAAGGACCTGTAACTAAGATTTCCCAACATTCCTTTAAAGATGGCTGCTTTAAGATAAGCGCTCTCTCCACTACCCTCGGGTGGACACATAGTTTGGATGGAAACAGCTCTTAGATACAGCACTCTGCGTGAGGAATTAAGAAGAAAATCACAAAAAGTCACCCTCGTGGCTTTCTCAATTAGAATGACTTGTACTAGGAATCTCTGGCATTAAACACTGGTGGCTCATGCTTCAGCCAGCATAATCTGTTTATGATAATCAATGCAAGGCCATGGACCTGTAAACCAATACTGGGAGTCACCAGGTGCCTTTGCAGCACTCCAGGGGCCACACTCAGCAATGGCAGCAGCTGCCCCAGGGAATGGAGGTGACAGGCTCAGAGCTGGCTAGAAAAGACCAAGATGGGCTGGACAGTGCCAGGACCACGTAAATGTGACTCTTACTTATTTAACCCTTAAGAGACTATAATCAATTAATTATATTTACCAGTTGGGACTTGATTCATTTTAGAGGTCCAGTCTGGAGTCTGTATTAAATTATGGGTCCGGAGATCGGAAATTTTTGGCGAGTTCTGATGTCCATGGTCTAAAATAATTTATGGGTCTCGCCCTGGGTCTGAAATACCGTAATTTACACATCTGATCTGGGGTCTGAATAAGGAGCTGGTCTGATTAACTTGGGGCCTAGTCTGGAGTCTGAATTAATTTTGGAGCTTAAGATTTGAATTAATTGTGGGTTCTAATATCTGGGGTCTAAATTCATTTAGGGGTCTGGTCTGGGGTCTGAATTACTGCAATTAATGGATCTGATATGGGGGTTTCATTAAATGTTTGTCCTTATCAACTTAGGATTCTGGTCTGAGGTTTGGGTCTTGTCCGATTAGTTTAGTGCTCTGGTTTGGGGTGTAAAATAATTTTAGGGCCTGCAAACTGAATTATTATGAGCTCTCATGTCTGGGGTTTGAATTTTTTTCCGACCTGAGATCTGAACTAATTGTAGTTTCTGATGTCTGGGGATTTAATTTATTTAGGGGTCTGGTCTGGATTCTGAACTGTAATTTTTGGGTCTGGTGTGGGAGTCTCTTCAAGGGTCTGGTCTGATTAATTTAGAATTATGGTCTGTGGTCTGATTTCATTTTGGGACCTAAAATCTGAACTAATTGTGGATTCTAATGCCTGGGTCTGATTTAATTTAGGGGTTTCACCCTGGGTCTTCATTACTGTAACTTTTGTGTCTTTTGTGGGGGTCTCATTAAGAGTTTGGTCTGATTAATTTAGGATTCTGGTCTGTGGTCTGATGGTCTGATAAAATTTTGGATCCTGAGGTCTGACTTAAGTGTGGGCTCTGATGTCTGGGGTCTGAGTAAATTTAGGGGTCTGAATTACTGTAATGTATTGACCTACTCTAGTCTGAAGGTCTCATTAAAGGGCATCTGTCAGCAGTTTTGTACCCATGACACTGGCTGACCTGTTACATGTGCACTTGGCAGCTGAAGGCATCTGTGTTGGTCCCATGTTCATATGTGCCTGCATTGCTGAGAAAGATGAAGTTTTATTATATGCAAATGAGCCTCTAGGAGCAACGGGGGCGTTACCATTACACCTAGAGGCTCTGCTCTCTCTGCAACTGCCGCGCCCTCTGCACTTTTAATTGACAGGACCAGGCAGTGCAAGCATCATTACACCTGGCCCTGTCAATCAAAGTGAAGGGTGTGCTGCAGTTGCAGAGAGAACAGAGACTCTAGATCAGGCATCCGCAACCTGCGGCCCTCCAGCTGTTGTAAAAGTACAGCTCCCATAATGCCCTGCTGTAGACTGATAGCTGTAGGCTGTTTGGGCATGCTGGGAGTTTTAGTTTTGCAACAGCTGGAGGGGCGCAGGTTGAGCATGCCTGCTCTAGATGCAATGACAACGCCCCCGTTGCTCCTAGAGGCTCATTTGCATATATTATAACTTCATTTTTCTCAGCAATGCGGGCACATATGAACATGGGACCAACACAGATGTCTTCAGCTGCCAAGTGCACATGTAACAGGTCAGCCAGTGTCATAGGAACAAAACTGCTGACAGATGCCTTTTAAAGGTCTGGTCTGATTAATTTAGTGAACTTCTGGTCTTTGGTCTGAATTATTTTGGATTTGGACATCTAGGGTCAGAATTAATTTTTGAGGTCTGGTGTATGAATTAATTATAGGGTTCCACCTTATTTTTGTTGTTTACTTGTTTTTAGTATTTTTTTTATGACACAATTCCCAATTTTTTTTGTCTTCCAAGGATTCTCCAATACTGACTTATGGTCATCTCTCAAGTTTATCTTAGAGCTCAGCTCCCTCTACATAAACAGCACTCTTTCATGCCACCGTCCACTTGTCTCTGGTGTCATACTCACTCCTGTCTGGGGATAAGGACCTAAAAACTGTCCAGAACGAGTCCCTTGTGCAACAAGCAGCATTTCCTGCCACCTCACCAGTTCAGTTATGTCCATGTCGTGAAGCAGTGGTCACTCAAATGAGAAAAAATGTCAAATAGAAAGCCTACTCTGCCACGAGATGGCGATGCTATTCGGGTCTAGATGTGGCCACCCAGTGGTTGTGCCGTGAACTGCGGCCTGTCGAGGATTTTGCTGGCATGTCTCAATATCGTATTAAATTAGTATTGCTTGAAACTGGATTTGAGCTAAGGCAAGGGCGGACGCATCTGTATGTACTCCATCTATCTCTCTAATGATTGATAGAGACAGGATGATGGGAGTCATTCTGCAGTAAGCACATTCTGGAAAATGTACAGTCGTTTCCTTCACACTAATCAACTTGCAGGATAACAGGCTGAACTGGATGGACAGATGTCTTTTTTCAGCCTTATAAACTATGTTATTAATGAGCCATAGGTCTAAGCCCACAAGCGCTAAAACTAACAAGACTGAAAACACGCGCTGCGCCTTCAACGCAAATCTCTCACATATCTGTGTTTGATACATAATTCAAGGTAAAAAGATCATTTCACCGCACAGGAAGGAGGCAAGACGTCTAACCTTCCCTTCCCGTCACAATCAATAATAAAAAATAAAAAAATTATAATTATTAACTTGTTTTCATTTCATATATGTGTAACACTTATCTACATATTTGATGTTTTCTAGATGCTTGCTGTCAGTGAATATAATTAGGGATGAGCGAACTCGAACTGTATAGTTCGGGTTCGTACCGAATTTTGGGGTGTCCGTGACACGGACCCGAACCCGGACATTTTCGTAAAAGTCCGGGTTCGGGTTCGGTGTTCGTCGCTTTCTTCGCGCTTTTGTGACGCTTTCTTGGCGCTTTTTGAAAGGCTGCAAAGCAGCCAATCAACAAGCGTCATACTACTTGCCCCAAGAGGCCATCACAGCCATGCCTACTATTGGCATGGCTGTGATTGGCCAGAGCACCATGTGACCCAGCCTCTATTTAAGCTGGAGTCACATAGCGCCGCCCGTCACTCTGCTCTGATTAGCGTAGGGAGAGGTTGCGGCTGCGACAGTAGGGCGAGATTAGGCAGATTAACTCCTCCAAAGGACTTGATTAACTGATCGATCTGCAGCTGTGGATCATTGAGCTGCTGATCCTCAATTGCTCACTGTTTTTAGGCTGCCCAGACCGTTTGTCAGTCACATTTTTCTGGGGTGATCGGCGGCCATTTTGTGTCTTGTGGTGCGCCAGCACAAGCTGCGACCAAGTGCATTTAACCCTCAATGGTGTGGTTGTTTTTTGGCTAAAGCCTACATCAGGGTGAAGCTGTCACACCAAGTGCATTTAACCAGCAATAGTCTGTTCATTTTTTGGCCATATACAAAATCAGGGGCAAGCTGCGCCTGTCACCAAGTGCATTTAACCCTCAATGGTGTGGTTGTTTTTTGGCTAAAGCCTACATCAGGGTGAAGGTGTCACACCAAGTGCATTTAACCAGCAATAGTCTGTTCATTTTTTGGCCATATACTAAATCAGGGGCAAGCTGCGCCTGTCACCAAGTGCATTTAACCCTCAATGGTGTGGTTGTTTTTTGGCTAAAGCCTACATCAGGGTGAAGCTGTCACACCAAGTGCATTTAACCAGCAATAGTCTGTTTATTTTTTGGCCATATCCCAGTCTAATTCTGTCACTAAATCCATACCGGTCACCCAGCGCCTAAATACTAGGCCTCAAATTTATATCCCGCTAAATCTGTCCTTAGTGCTGTAGCTGGGCGAGTTATTTAGTGTCCGTTCAAGCACATTTCTTGTTCTGGGTTGAAATACAATTCCCAATTTAGCAATTTCATAATTTAGTGGTTTCTGCTATATCAGAGCTATTTGAAATCTATCCCTAAAAGGGTATATAATATTCAAGGTGCACATTGGGTCATTCAGAATAACTTCACACACACCCGCTACTGTGTATTTCCAAGTCTAATTCTGGCACTAAACCCATACCTGTCACCCAGCGCCTAAATACTAGGCCTCAAATTTATATCCAGCTAAATCTGTCCCTAGTGCTGTAGCTGGGCGAGTTATTTAGTGTCCGTTCAAGCACATTTCTTGTTCTGGGTTGAAATACAATTCCCAATTTAGCAATTTCATAATTTAGTGGTTTCTGCTATATCAGAGCTATTTGAAATCTATCCCTAAAAGGGTATATAATATTCAAGGTGCACATTGGGTCATTCAGAATAACTTCACACACACCCGCTACTGTGTATTTCCAAGTCTAATTCTGGCACTAAACCCATACCTGTCACCCAGCGCCTAAATACTAGGCCTCAAATTTATATCCCGCTAAATCTGTCCTTAGTGCTGTAGCTGGGCGAGTTATTTAGTGTCCGTTCAAGCACATTTCTTGTTCTGGGTTGAAATACAATTCCCAATTTAGCAATTTCATAATTTAGTGGTTTCTGCTATATCAGAGCTATTTGAAATCTATCCCTAAAAGGGTATATAATATTCAAGGTGCACATTGGGTCATTCAGAATAACTTCACACACACCCGCTACTGTGTATTTCCAAGTCTAATTCTGTCACTAAATCCATACCGGTCACCCAGCGCCTAAATACTAGGCCTCAAATTTATATCCCGCTAAATCTGTCCTTAGTGCTGTAGCTGGGCGAGTTATTTAGTGTCCGTTCAAGCACATTTCTTGTTCTGGGTTGAAATACAATTCCCAATTTAGCAATTTCATAATTTAGTGGTTTCTGCTATATCAGAGCTATTTGAAATCTATCCCTAAAAGGGTATATAATATTCAAGGTGCACATAGGGTCATTCAGAATAACTTCACACACACCCGCTACTGTGCATTTCCAAATCTAATTCTGTCACTAAACCCATACCTGTCACCCAGCGCCTAAATACTAGGCCTCAAATTTATATCCCGCTAAATCTCTCGTTACCGCTGTCCTGTTGTGGCTGGGAAAGTTATTTAGTGTCCGTCAAAGCACATTTTTTGTTCTGGGTTGAAATACAATTCCCAATTTAGCAATTTCATAATTTAGTCGTTTCTGCTATATCAGAGCTATTTGAAATCTATCCCTAAAAGGGTAGATCATATTGAAGGTGCACATAGGGTCATTCAGAATAACTTCACACACACACGCTTCTGTGCATTTCCAAGTCTAATTCTGTCACTAAATCCATACCGGTCACCCAGCGCCTAAATACTAGGCCTCAAATTTATATCCCGCTGAATTTGAATACAATACATTGGGCCAAATAATATTTTTGTTGTTGTGGTGAACCATAACAATGAGAAAAACATCTAGTAAGGGACGCGGACGTGGACATGGTCGTGGTGGTGTTAGTGGACCCTCTGGTGCTGGGAGAGGACGTGGCCGTTCTGCCACATCCACACGTCCTAGTGTACCAACTACCTCAGGTCCCAGTAGCCGCCAGAATTTACAGCGATATATGGTGGGGCCCAATGCCGTTCTAAGGATGGTAAGGCCTGAGCAGGTACAGGCATTAGTCAATTGGGTGGCCGACAGTGGATCCAGCACGTTCACATTATCTCCCACCCAGTCTTCTGCAGAAAGCGCACAGATGGCGCCTGAAAACCAACCCCATCAGTCTGTCACATCACCCCCATGCATACCAGGGAAACTGTCTCAGCCTCAAGTTATGCAGCAGTCTCTTATGCTGTTTGAAGACTCCGCTGGCAGGGTTTCCCAAGGGCATCCACCTAGCCCTTCCCCAGCGGTGAAAGACATAGAATGCACTGACGCACAACCACTTATGTTTCCTGATGATGAGGACATGGGAATACCACCTCAGCATGTCTCTGATGATGACGAAACACAGGTGCCAACTGCTGCGTCTTTCTGCAGTGTGCAGACTGAACAGGAGGTCAGGGATCAAGACTGGGTGGAAGACGATGCAGGGGACGATGAGGTCCTAGACCCCACATGGAATGAAGGTCGTGCCACTGACTTTCACAGTTCGGAGGAAGAGGCAGTGGTGAGACCGAGCCAACAGCGTAGCAAAAGAGGGAGCAGTGGGCAAAAGCAGAACACCCGCCGCCAAGAGACTCCGCCTGCTACTGACCGCCGCCATCTGGGACCGAGCACCCCAAAGGCAGCTTCAAGGAGTTCCCTGGCATGGCACTTCTTCAAACAATGTGCTGACGACAAGACCCGAGTGGTTTGCACGCTGTGCCATCAGAGCCTGAAGCGAGGCATTAACGTTCTGAACCTGAGCACAACCTGCATGACCAGGCACCTGCATGCAAAGCATGAACTGCAGTGGAGTAAACACCTTAAAACCAAGGAAGTCACTCAGGCTCCCCCTGCTACCTCTTCTGCTGCTGCCGCCTCGGCCTATTCTGCTGCTGCCGCCTCGGCCTCTTCCTCCGCCTCTGGAGGAACGTTGGCACCTGCCGCCCAGCAAACAGGGGATGTACCACCAACACCACCACCACCACCTCCGTCACCAAGCGTCTCAACCATGTCACACGCCAGCGTTCAGCTCTCCATCTCACAAACATTTGATAGAAAGCGTAAATTCCCACCTAGCCACCCTCGATCCCTGGCCCTGAATGCCAGCATTTCTAAACTACTGGCCTATGAAATGCTGTCATTTAGGCTGGTGGACACAGACAGCTTCAAACAGCTCATGTCGCTTGCTGTCCCACAGTATGTTGTTCCCAGCCGGCACTACTTCTCCAAGAGAGCCGTGCCTTCCCTGCACAACCAAGTATCCGATAAAATCAAGTGTGCACTGCGCAACGCCATCTGTGGCAAGGTCCACCTAACCACAGATACGTGGACCAGTAAGCACGGCCAGGGACGCTATATCTCCCTAACTGCACACTGGGTAAATGTAGTGGCAGCTGGGCCCCAGGCGGAGAGCTGTTTGGCGCACGTCCTTCCGCCGCCAAGGATCGCAGGGCAACATTCTTTGCCTCCTGTTGCCACCTCCTCCTTCTCGGCTTCCTCCTCCTCTTCTTCCACCTGCTCATCCAGTCAGCCACACACCTTCACCACCAACTTCAGCACAGCCCGGGGTAAACGTCAGCAGGCCATTCTGAAACTCATATGTTTGGGGGACAGGCCCCACACCGCACAGGAGTTGTGGCGGGGTATAGAACAACAGACCGACGAGTGGTTGCTGCCGGTGAGCCTCAAGCCCGGCCTGGTGGTGTGTGATAATGGGCGAAATCTCGTTGCAGCTCTGGGACTAGCCAATTTGACGCACATCCCTTGCTTGGCGCATGTGCTGAATTTGGTGGTGCAGAAGTTCATTCACAACTACCCCGACATGTCAGAGCTGCTGCATAAAGTGCGGGCCGTCTGTTCGCGCTTCCGGCGTTCACATCCTGCTGCTGCTCGCCTGTCTGCGCTACAGCGTAACTTCGGCCTTCCCGCTCACCGCCTCATATGCGACGTGCCCACTAGGTGGAACTCCACCTTGCACATGCTGGACAGACTGTGCGAGCAGCAGCAGGCCATAGTGGAGTTTCAGCTGCAGCACGCACGGGTCAGTCGCACTACAGAACAGCACCACTTCACCACCAATGACTGGGCCTCCATGCGAGACCTGTGTGCCCTGTTGCGCTGTTTCGAGTACTCCACCAACATGGCCAGTGGCGATGACACCGTTATCAGCGTTACAATACCACTTCTATGTCTCCTTGAGAAAACACTTAGGGCGATGATGGAAGAGGAGGTGGCCCAGGAGGAGGAGGAGGAGGAGGAAGAGGGGTCATTTTTAGCACTTTCAGGCCAGTCTCT
The DNA here is from genome assembly GCF_014858855.1 of Bufo gargarizans. Classification (NCBI taxonomy): domain Eukaryota; kingdom Metazoa; phylum Chordata; class Amphibia; order Anura; family Bufonidae; genus Bufo; species Bufo gargarizans. Next base: position 9,371,257 of record NC_058082.1, read on the forward strand.
TCGAAGTGACTCAGAGGGAGGTTTTTGGCAACAGCAGAGGCCAGGTACAAATGTGGCCAGCCAGGGCCCACTACTGGAGGACGAGGAGGACGAGGATGAGGAGGAGGTGGAGGAGGATGAGGATGAAGCATGGTCACAGCGGGGTGGCACCCAACGCAGCTCGGGTCCATCACTGGTGCGTGGCTGGGGGGAAAGGCAGGACGATGACGATACGCCTCCCACAGAGGACAGCTTGTCCTTATCCCTGGGCAGCCTGGCACACATGAGCGACTACATGCTGCAGTGCCTGCGCAACGACAGCAGAGTTGCCCACATTTTAACCTGTGCGGACTACTGGGTTGCCACCCTGCTGGATCCACGCTACAAAGACAATGTGCCCACCTTACTTCCTGCACTGGAGCGTGATAGGAAGATGCGCGAGTACAAGCGCACAATGGTAGACGCGCTACTGAGAGCATTCCCAAATGTCACAGGGGAACAAGTGGAAGCCCAAGGCCAAGGCAGAGGAGGAGCAAGAGGTCGCCAAGGCAGCTGTGTCACGGCCAGCTCCTCTGAGGGCAGGGTTAGCATGGCAGAGATGTGGAAAACTTTTGTCAACACGCCACAGCTAACTGCACCACCACCTGATACGCAACGTGTTAGCAGGAGGCAACATTTCACTAACATGGTGGAACAGTACGTGTGCACACCCCTCCACGTACTGACTGATGGTTCGGCCCCATTCAACTTCTGGGTCTCTAAATTGTCCACGTGGCCAGAGCTAGCCTTTTATGCCTTGGAGGTGCTGGCCTGCCCGGCAGCCAGCGTTTTGTCTGAACGTGTATTCAGCACGGCAGGGGGCGTCATTACAGACAAACGCAGCCGCCTGTCTACAGCCAATGTGGACAAGCTGACGTTCATAAAAATGAACCAGGCATGGATCCCACAGGACCTGTCCGTCCCTTGTCCAGATTAGACATTAACTACCTCCCCATAACCATATATTATTGGACTCCAGGGCACTTCCTCATTCAATCCTATTTTTATTTTCATTTTACCATTATATTGCGAGGCTACCCAAAGTTGAATGAACCTCTCCTCTGCCTGTGTGCTAGGCCTAAATATATGCCAATGGACTGTTGCAGTGGTGGCTGACATGAAGCCTGATTCTCTGCTATGACATGCAGACTAATTCTCTGCTGACATGAAGCCAGATTGTCTGTTACGGGACCTCTCTCCTCTGCCTGGGTGCTGGGCCTAAATTTATGACAATGGACTGTTGCAGTGGTGGCTGACGTGAAGCCTGATTCTCTGCCATGACATGCAGACTGATTCTCTGCTGACATGAAGCCAGATTGTCTGTTACGGGACCTCTCTGCTCTGCCTGTGTGCTAGGCCTAAATATATGCCAATGGACTGTTGCAGTGGTGGGTGACGTGAAGCCTGATTCTCTGCTATGACATGCAGACTAATTCTCTGCTGACATGAAGCCAGATTCTCTGTTACGGGACCTCCCTCCTCTGCCTGGGTGCTGGGCCTAAATATATGCCAATGGACTGTTGCAGTGGTGGCTGACGTGAAGCCTCATTCTCTGCTATGACATGCAGACTGATTCTCTGCTGACATGAAGACAGATTCTCTGTTACGGGACCTCTCTCCTCTGCCTGTGTGTGCTGGGCCTAAATATATGCCAATGGACTGTTGCAGTGGTGGGTGACGTGAAGCCTCATTCTCTGCTATGACATGCAGACTAATTCTCTGCTGACATGAAGACAGATTCTCTGTTACGGGACCTCTCTCCTCTGCCTGTGTGTGTGCTGGGCCTAAATATATGCCAATGGACTCTTACAGTGGTGGCTGACGTGAAGCCTGATTCTCTGCTATGATATGAAGACTGATTCTCTGCTGACATGAAGCCAGATTGTCTGTTACGGGACCTCCCTCCTCTGCCTGGGTGCTGGGCCTAAATATATGCCAATGGACTGTTGCAGTGGTGGCTGACGTGAAGCCTCATTCTCTGCTATGACATGCAGACTGATTCTCTGCTGACATGAAGCCAGATTGTCTGTTACGGGACCTCTCTCCTCTGCCTGGGTGCTGGGTAGTGTTGAGCGCGAATATTCGAAAAGCAAATTTTTTTCGCGAATATCGCAACTTCGCGATTTCGCGAATATTTCGAATATAGTGCTATATATTCGTAAAAACGAATATTCGTTTTTTGTTTTTTCCCCCCCCCCCCACAAAATTACAGTACACATATAATTGATTGTTTCCCAAAGGTCCAACAGCTCAGATCTTACTCACATTGCCTAGAAAGTGATTGAGGCGCGAATCTTCGTAAGGCGATTTTATTAGCGCACATGCGAATATCGGCACGTCCCAGAACAGAGGCAAAGGGCTTTGCATTCATACATTAGTGAATTGAGTTGCGAATCTTCGTAAGGCGATTTTATTAGCGCACATGCGAATATCTACACTTGTCCCAGAACAGAGGCAAAGGGCTTTGCATTCATACATTAGTGATTGAATTGAGCTGCGAATCTTCGTAAGGCGATTTTATTAACGCAAATGCAAATATCTACACTTGTCCCCAGAACAGAGAGGCAAAGGCCTGTGCATTCATATAGTATAGCACCATATTCGCGAATACGTAGAACTTCGTAAAATTCGATTTACGAATATTCGTATTTTTTATTTTACTTTCCACCTTACAGATTACATTGATCTGTACTCTGTCAACTACTGTCATCACCCCCCACTGTATCTCGATTGATTCCCAAAAGTCTCACATTCCCTAGAAAGTGATTGAGGTGCGAATCTTCGTAAGGCGATTTTATTAGCGCACATGCGAATATCTACACTTGTCCCAGAACAGAGGCAAAGGGCATTGCATTCATACATTAGTGATTGAATTGAGTTGCGAATCTTCGTAAGGCGATTTCATTAGCGCACATGTGAATTTTGCATAGCATATGTATTATGCGATGCGAAAATTCGAATTATCGCATATGCGAAATAATAACGAATTTGAATAATCGCGAATATTTTACGAATATTCTTTCGAATATTCACAAAATTTCGCGAATTCGAATATGGGACATGCCGCTCAACACTAGTGCTGGGCCTAAATTTATGACAATGGACTGTTGCAGTGGTGGGTGACGTGAAGCCTGATTCTCTGCTATGACATGCAGACTGATTCTCTGCTGACATGAAGCCAGATTGTCTGTTACGGGACCTCTCTCCTCTGCCTGGGTGCTGGGCCTAAATATATGCCAATGGACTGTTGCAGTGGTGGCTGACGTGAAGCCTCATTCTCTGCTATGACATGCAGACTAATTCTCTGCTGACATGAAGCCAGATTCTCTGTTACGGGACCTCTCTCCTCTGCCTGGGTGCCGGGGCCTAAATATCTGAGAATGGACTGTTCCAGTGGTGGGTGACGGGAAGCCAGATTCTCTGCTATGGAACCTCTCTCCAATTGATTTTGGTTAATTTTTATTTATTTAATTTTTATTTTAATTCATTTCCCTATCCACATTTGTTTGCAGGGGATTTACCTACATGTTGCTGCCTTTTGCAGCCCTCTAGCTCTTTCCTGGGCTGTTTTACAGCCTTTTTAGTGCCGAAAAGTTCGGGTCCCCATTGACTTCAATGGGGTTCGGGTTCGGGACGAAGTTCGGATCGGGTTCGGATCCCGAACCCGAACATTTCCGGGATGTTCGGCCGAACTTCTCGAACCCGAACATCCAGGTGTTCGCTCAACTCTAAATATAATCATTCAAAGCCTGGGAACCTGCTCTGCAAAGTGTACGCGAGTTAACAAAGTAGCAGCTCAAATATCTCATGGATCTTATGTACGCTGATACATTGTAACAAGGTCTTTGGATGTTTGAGCAGGACTAAGGGTCTCTGAACAAGGACAATGAAGGATCACCCTCATCCTCCCCTGAAAGGTGTGACAGCAAGCTAATAATAGATGGCATCACTTTTCAAGACCATGAGGAGGGTAAGTGCTTGGAGAGGAGTTGTCTGCATTCCACATTTCTGGATACTCTTTTCATATAATTCTATGTTCTTCCATTCCTCTATTATTCCTGCTAGTAGTTCTGTACAAGAGAATATTACCAATTAGGGAGGGTGGGGGGGGTGTCCTAGCAGAGTCTGACACTATCCAACAAGTGCTGCCAGTGGCCGACTACGCAGGGACAAACGTCCAAAAGGTAACACCCGGTCACTAATTCGTTTATAAACCAGATGCTAATGCAGTTATAAAGTTCCATTAGGAATAATATAGGAACATCACCACTAGAGATGAGCGAATTTCATATTTTAAAATGCGTTTGCTCTTCATTTGGTGGTAAAAGCAGAATTGCGTTATGGATTCCGTTACCACAGACCATATCGTAATTCTTTTCTACGTGGTAACAGAATCCATAACGCAATTCTGCTTTTACCACCAAACGAAGCGCAAATGAATTTCATAACATGAAATTCGCTCATCCCTAATCACCACATAGGGTTATAGGACAAGATGTTTCAGAATTGTTATCACTTGGGGAACATAAGGCGACAGCGTCTCCGTAAATGAAAAGGCAGAGACACAATGTTTGCCGTGGAACCCCACACTCCTTGATCCGTGGTTATGATGATGACCGCCGTTTCCCTCAGACAATAGAAATATCCTACAAGGGCTTGTCCTGAATGTAACACTGACCATAGAATAGGAGACCAGATTCACAGAGCCTGTCATGGTGGTACCAGTAGAACTAGAAAGTGAGGCTCACTCATAAGACCCATAGATTTCATTAGCATTGTGAGGGACATGGGTTATCATTTATTGGCAGCCATGATTGTCATTTGATTCACCTTCTGTACAGTCAGTGTACATGCAAAATGTGTTCTCACCCCCCTAGCCATCTTATGTCAGCTAGCAAGGGAGGAAGCCCCAGGGGTCCAGGCTTCAAGGAGGCCCCAGGTGGATAAAGTCACATCTCAACCAGCCAGTTTGGAGGCAAGCTAATCCTGCAGGAAAACCCTCAGCAGGAGGTCTCAGCCTTTGCCCAGGATAAATGATACCTCCCAGACATGTTGGCGCCTACATTTCATAAGGAATGATGAATTGTCCGTCCATCGCAGGCATAATTCGGTTATCTTTTTGTGATCCTGGGGCAAAGCCAAACATCTTCGGTGGTCCTGCCTTGAGGCTAGGATGCCTGGGAGGGGAGATATACATATCTCCCCACAGAAACCAAATAACGGTACCATGCTGGGACTCTAGTTGTAGCCGGAACCCAGGCGGGTTAATTGGGCCTGGAACCATCTTCCTGCGACATTCTAGTCTGGGGCTATGAGCCCTAAGAGGTTTTATGGGTCATTTGCACCAGAGAAGGAGGGGTGGACCCTTCCCAGAAGCGGGGCGCGGCCAGCTACAGGTTATAAGCCCATGCAAGCTGGTGGGCGTTGTCTTTTCAGAAGGGGGTCACATCGTGCCAATGTGTTTGGAGAGACAGGGAACAAGCTGACATCACTGCCCCCCCATGACTGCAGCCAAGGACTATTCCACCTCATAACCAAAAGAAACTTTCATCTACCCGGTAACTGACTTTTGCTCTGCTTAACCCTCTTGTACCTATATCACCTGTATCTGTAACCTCAGACCATTGTATGTATTCTGTCTGTATAGTGTTATATCTAGTGTGCCCTTAAGGCGATTCAATATATAATTTAATCTTGTGCTGTCTTGTATCTCGATCACAAATCCCCACGTCCGTGTTTCGGCCTTGATATAAGCTACCGCGGGTTGGTTTCTCACCCTATATAGTCCCGTTAGCGGACCGGGCTTATATCAAACGAGAAGCTGGTGGCAGATTTCCCGGGCTGAGGAAGTGCTGTTTTCACTGGCCTCCTCAGCTTGTGCCCGGGTGGACAGAAAGTGTCTGTGTAAACTGTACCAAGCTGACCTTACCCGCTCCTCTGGGGGGCGTAACAAGTGACCATACTGCGTCTCGTGAGCTCGATGTAGGTGACGTCAAGCGGGCACGAGGCGTGGTATCCATCACATATTGGTGGCAGCAAAGTGGGATCGAGATACTAGTGTGTGTGAGTGTGAGACCCATACTTCCAGTCACTAAAGACGACCAGCAGTAGCTTATGCCGCTGGAGTCTTAAGATCAGCTCAACACTAGACAGTCTGAGTGCAAATACAATAAGGTGTGTGTGCATCAGGTGGCAGTCTGTGTCAGTGACTATCCGTTGCAATGATGGCCAGTTACACAAGAAGCAAGGCTAAGGAGATGGCCGAGGCTATGAATGATGGCTGGGAGGATGTAGTCCAGATAGGGGGCAGAGAGAAGGTAGAAGGTAACTTTATTCAAGGCGAGGGGGAGAACAGCCAAATCTCCCCAAGGAGCTAGTTGCCAGAGGTGAGGTCCGTGGTGGGCCTCACTCCACCTGCCCATCCCCCCACCCTGGCAGGCTCGGCTGCTCTCCTACAAGCTGCCCTGGACCGTCTCCAGGCCGGAGACTGAGCTCCTGGCGGCTGCAGAGCGTTGCGAGCTAGCAGAAGCTTCAGAACGACTCGAGCAGGTCGAGAGTGAGCATCAGCTGCGAGTGTTCCAGCTCCAACTCCAGCAGCCCTCTCCAGCCCAATGTGAGTCTCCAGAGGTCCAGATTCCCAAACTGCGGGCAGAGGACTTTCCCCTACTGGACAAAGATGGGGACCTGGACACCTTTTTGTTGGCATTTGGGACGGCCTGCCATCAGTACCAGCTGCCAGAGGACCTGTGGGTCAGATTCCTCATGCCACGTCTCAGGGGAAAAGCCCTTGAAATCTTTTGTACCTGCCCAGCAAGACCATCCTGAGCTATAAGGACATCAAACAGGCTCTGGTCCGGCAGTACAATTTAACCCCTGAGTTGTACCAGAAAAAGCTCATGAATTTGCAGCGGGGTTCTACGCAGAGCTAGGCCGATCACATGCGAGCCCTGCTGAAAACGGTCACCACAGGATTAGAGCTCACCACCGTCCAGCAGCTGAAGGAGCTCATCGCCACAGAGCAGTTCTTGTGGAATTTCCCGGAAGACCTACAGCAGTACCTCTGCGACTGGAAGCCAAAGGGGGCCTCCGCAACAGTAGCCCTGGCCAATGAATACACCAACAACAGTACTTCAGAGGCCCGGAAACCTGTCGGCTGGAGGGGGGGTAAGACACACTCTGCCCCTGCTGCCCCAAGGCCCAAGTGGACACCGGCCCCGGCATCACTTTCCACGTCGGTGGGGGAACACCGACTTTGCCACCTGTGTAAAAAGCCAGGACACTTCAAAGCCACGTGTCCCCAGCGCCCGAGGGGCCAATCCCAGTCATCGACCCGGGCAGATCTGCCAGGCAGGCTTGACCATTACACCAGGAAAGTGCCAGCTGGGCATAAGTGAGGGGCTCCGGGCAGGCAGGGAAGCTTCAGAACCGGAGCCTGGGAGAGTGGATGCCAGCGCATACTGGCCCACCCTCCAGGACAAGAACCAGGTGATGTCCTTCCTGCTCACCGCCGGGTACTATACGGGGTTCGCAACCCAATATAGTAGCCTGGCGGGGCCCCTGACGGAACGCACCAGGAAGAAGCTGCCCTCCGCAGTCGATTGGACAACCGACTGCGAGACGGCCTTCCAGGCACTGAAAGATGCCCTTCCCAGTACCACGGGCAGCTGACTTCACGTGGCCGTTTGTACCGACTGAGGCCAGTAATTATGGCCTCAGTGTCGTGATCGGTCTGGATGACTCTATTCCTCAGAAACAAATTTAAGGTGGGTACGCGGGAGCCTGGCACTCCAGCCATACCACTTTGCCATTCGCCACCAGAGAGCCCTCTAAAGGGGGAGGTGTGAGGAATATGGATTATCATTTATTGGCAGCCATGATTGTCATTTAATTCACCTTTTGGTATGTACACAGTCAGTATACATGCAAAATATGTTCTCATCCCCCCTAGCCATCTTATGTCAGTTAGCAAGGGAGGAAGCCCCAGGGGTCCAGGCTTCAAGGAGGACCAAGGTGGATAAAGTCACATCTCAACCAACCAGGTTGGAGGCAAGCTAATCCTGCAGGAAAACCCCCAGCAGGAGGTCTCAGCCTTTGCCCAGGATCAATGATACCTCCCATACATGTTGGCACCTACATTTCATAGGGAATTATGAATCGTCCGTCCATCACAGGCATAATTCGGTTATCTTTTTGCGATCCTGGGGCAAGGCCAAATATCCACGGGGTCCTGGCTTGAGGCTAGGATGCCCGGGAGGGGAGCTATACATATCTCCCCACAGAAACTAAATAACGGTACCATGCTTGGACTCTGGTTGTAGCCGGAACCCAGGTGGATGTCACTACCAGAGCTTTGAGAAGTTCTCACAGCTCTGTGTCTCCACCCCTGCGATGATGTCACTTAGAGCTTGGAGGTGTTCTCACTGTTCTGTTTCTCCGCCCCTGTGATGAGGTCTTTACTCTCAGCTGTTTCTCCTGCAGTTGATTTTCCTGCCTTTAAATCACCCCTCCTCCTGTTGCAGGGCGTGGATTATATTTCTCATTTCAGTTGTAGCTCTGGCTTGAGTAACTTCACTTGTAAGCTATCAGTTCACTGGACCTGGTTTCTGCTGCAGCAAGCAATCCGGATATTGCCAGCTGTCCTTGGATCCGTCTTCTCTGCGGCTGCATCTCCTTCAGCTAAGTGTGCAGATATTGTTGTTTACCTGGTTATTTTCTGACTGGATCTGAGGTGGCCACGGTTCCCTCCATATACTGAGTAGGGCACCGGTGGCCGTGCCCCTTCCACTATTGTAGGGGTTACAGTGGCCATCAGTCTGAGGTACGCGGGCATGCCTCCTTCCACCATTTGGATCCAGGCATGTGCTTTAGCAGCATAGGGAGAGCTTTGAGGGTCTGACAGGGGTCACCCCTTATCTTCCCTAGTTTGGGTCCGGTCAGTAGCTCTTTTCACTGTGTTTGCTCTTGTTACCCTCAAACAGCCGTGACAGTGGATCAATTGGGCCTGGAACTATCATCCTGTGACATTCTGGTCTGGGGCTATGAGCCCTAAGAGGTTTTATGGGTCATATGCTGCCAGCACCAGAGAAGGAAGGGTGGACCCTTCCGAGAGGTGGGGAGGGGAGCGGCCAGCTACAGGTCATAAGAGCATACAAGCCAGCGGGCGGTGTCTTTTCTGAAGGGGGTCACATCGTGCCAATGTGTTTGGAGAGACCGGAAACCAGCTGACATCACTGGCCCCCCGTGACTACAGTCAAGGACTATTCCACCTCATAACCCAAAGAAACTTTCATCTACCCGGTAACTGACTTTTGCTCTGCTTAAACCTGTTGTACCTATATCACCCGTATCTGTAACCTCAGACCATTGTATATATTCTGTGTGTATAGTGTTATATCTAGTGTGCCCTTAAGGCAATTCAATATATAATTTAATCTTGTGCTGTCTTGTATCTCTATCATGAATCGTGTTTCGGCCTAGTTATAAGCTACCGCGGGTTGGTTTCTCACCTTGTATAATCCCGTTAGCGGACCGGGCTTATATCAAACGAGAAGCTGTGGCAGATTTCCCGGGCTGGGGAAGCGCTGTTTTCACTGCGGCAGTGAAAATGCCCTCTCAGCTTGTTGCCTCTCTGTAAACTGTACCAAGCTGACCTTACCGGCTCCTCTGGAGGGCGCAACGTCACGCTTTGGCAACAAGAGACCATACTGTGTCTCGTGAGCTCAACGTACAGTAGGTGACGTCAAGCGGGCACGAGGAGTGGCATCCGTCACAAGCATCATTTCTTCAATGAGGATCACATTATTCTTATTTTCTTTTATGTTATAGTCAACGAAATGTATTTTTTTTTTGTCACATCTAAATCTACCCAACTGTATAATTCTGAAGAACAACTTCTCAACCTGGTCAAGAAAAATAATATTCTAAGTTACATCCTGTATTATACTCCAAAGCTGCACTCACTATTCTGCTGGCGCAGTCACTGTGTACATACATTACTTATCCTGTACTGATCCTGAGTTACATCCTGTATTATACTCCAGAGCTGCACTCACTATTCTGCTGGCGCAGTCACTGTGTACATACATTAATTATCGTGTACTGATCCTGAGTTACATCCTGTATTATACTCCAGAGCTGTACTCACTATTCTGCAGGATTGACTCTCCATTCAGCTTACTGGCATGGATTATGAGTTCTATCACGTATGAATCTGACAAGATGCAAATCTGTGACACAACACAACCTGTGCATTCCTGTGAAAGAGTTTACCACACAAAACTGAATGTTACCAGTTGGCATCCAAGGTCACCAGATACTGTTTACCCAAACATCTCAAAAATTGACCACACAAGGCAAAACTTCAGTCTAGTCTCACAGGTGGACCATGTGTGGTAGATAAGAAGGAGATGGAACTGGTGATAAAATCGAGATGGTTTTATTGACTATGAGCATTTACATTGCCTGATAACATACAAGGAAGTTTCAAATATCCCTTTAGGATTATGGATATGATAGACCAGACCCTGATTGAGATGGTAGTACACCATCACAGCAAGGATCTAAGTGCCAGAAGACACCTTATCATCTGACCTATGGGTCTGTACTGGTGGACAACCACCTACAGTGTCTGTACATAACATAAGATATTCATTCAGTTTTCCATGACCTGTATGGAACTCATTCCCTGATTTATAGGCCTGAAAATTACTACCATGAGTCCATAAAGTGCTGTAGATATTGCATAGAACTTTACAATTATTGATCAAGAACAACATAGTGAGGCCAGGAAGCATATAAGACCTTGAAAAGGTAAATCATGGAACTTGCTACTTAATATTACAGAATAACAAATGCACAAGAGATGTGATCTCTAAAAAAGTGACAGTGTTTCTATAAAAAGACACATTTTAAGAAAAATTGTGATACTTTGACAGAGATATAGACCAACAAGAAGCCCCAAAAATACAAATGGAACCCTTCTATTTGTAATAGTTCACTTTATGACACATCTTATCCCATGACAGGAATACACAATGCCTGTTTGGTCCTTAATATCATCCTCAGGGTGCAGCCACACCTGGTCCTTTCTTCATAAGACTCTCTGTGAAGAAAAGAAAGCACAAAATGGCGAATTGTAGTTGGGGTCCCTGTTTCATATTTTTCATTGGGACCCAGGAGCTTTAAGTTATGCTTCTGATCATCCTTGTAGGAATGGTGGACCATGATGTTCTCCCTTTATCAACTACATCGCTTGTTTGCTAATATTCCAGTATATATGGAAAAATAAAGCTGAGGGTAGGTTCAAACCATCACTGGTCAAGAGCGGTAAGGACAACTAGAGCTAGGACAGCAGCGGAAGGTGAAATTATTGAAAGTTACAGAGAGCAAGTAGGAGAAAAAACTGATCCAGAATAGCAACTCAAGCTGAAGTTTATTTTATGGAATGTAGAGCAAAAGTAAAGACACATTGATTAACAGTAGGATAGCAGCTGAAAGTAAATTTTCCTTTATGGAATGTAAAGCAAGTAAAGGCCAACTGGAGCTAGAATGGCAGCAGAAGATAAAGTTTCCTTCATGATATATAGAGCAAGCAGAGGCCAATTGAAGTTAGGCTAGCAGCTGAAAGTAAAGCTTAATTTATGGAATGAAGAGCAAGTAAAGGCCAATTGAAGCTAGAATAGCACCGCAAGGTAAAGTTTATTTTATGGAATGTAGTACAAATAGCCAACTGCCACAGAAGCTGAAGATAAAGTTCCTTAATGGTATATAAAGCAAGTAGAGGTCAACTGGAGCTAGGACAGCAGCTGAACATGAAGTTTCCATAATGGAACAATAAGGCCAACTAGAGGTAGGACAGCAGCAGAAAGTAAAGTTTCTTTATAGAAAGTACAGCAAGTAGAGGCCAAGGGTGTCTAGAATAGCAGCTGAAAGTAAAGTATCCTTAATGGAGCATACAGCAAGTTAAGGCCAACTGGAGGTAGGACAGGAGCTGAACGTGAAGGTTCTTTTACGGAATGCATAGTAAACAAAGTCCAAAAGGAGCTTGATTATTAGTTAAAAGTGAAATTTTCTTAATGGTATATTGAGCACTCAGAGGCCAACTGGAGCTAAGAGAGCAACTGAAGGAGAAGTTTCCTTAATTAAACATAGAGCAAGTAGAGGCCAACTGCATGTAGGACAGCAGCTGAATGTGAAGTTTCTTTTATGGAATGTAGAGTAAATAAAGGCCAACTGGCGCCAGGATAGCAGCTGAAGGTGAAGATTCATAGAGCTAAAATAGCAACTGAAAGTTAAGTGGCCTTAATGGATGGATATATATATATATATATATCGTGGAGGCCCACTGGAGTTAGGACAGCAGCTGATGGTAAAGTTTTTTTTTTCCCAATGGAATATAGAACAAATTAAGGTCAAGTTGAGTTAGGATGGCAGCTGAAGGTTTCCTTTTTTTAAATTGTAGAACAAGTTACTTCAACTTGAACCCAAGTATTTCATTTTATATAAAAGATGTATAAGAATATTACTGTCCTTGTATTTACAATCTTTTTTTATTGCTTTTAGGCCTTTGGTTTCACAACTTGAACTCAAGTTTATGTTCTTGGTAAGCAATTCCTGTCTACTCCTAATCCACGACCAAGCTTGACGCATGTGGGTGAATCACCAAACATATTTTCCAGCTCTGTCGGAGAAGAAACATATGTTATTGGGCAATGATTGGAAATAGAAAAAGGGAAGGAAACTTATGACAACCTTAGGCAGAGGGTGGTGGCAGTAGATCAGAGCTGCGTCATTTTCTATCAGCTTTATCATAAACTTTTCTCCATGGACAAGTCCTTTTCTGTACAATGTTTTTGATAGCTTTAAAGGTTTGTAATCGAAAATGGCTCAGTCTTTGTTTGCAGGTAGAACGAGGGATTGCTGGTCAATGTTGTGTGTGAAGATGAAATATTCCTTGAGAACCTCTCCTAAAAGTATATTGAAGGTCCCCTGTTTAGAGGGCACAATAAAGACACGGCCAATACTCTATCAGATGAAGAAAACATCCCCATATACAACGGTGATCTACGCAGCCATCTCATGCTCCCGGCTCGGGACAACTTTAAGATTTTCCTGCTTTTCATTTAACTTGTGTGTCTCTGTTTTTTTTTCATCCTCAACCTTGATCTTGTCTTTGTGACGTATCACACAGAAAAGAGCTATAAAGAAGATCAAAGCTCCTATTTCGAAGAGAATCTGCAAGCCGATGTACCTGTGGAGAATAAAAGCCAAATGAGAAACACTGGAGATGATAAAACACTCAGCAGAACACAGTATAGCAGCATTGTTATTATGCATGGAAAGCAAGAATCAACAGTATTTCAGAACAGCTAAATATACAAAAAATACCATGTCTAATGCAGAAGGTTACAAAGGACAGCAAAGAAAAATGTTCTACTAAACTCTGCTCTGCCAAATCCATCCATTGGCTGTTATTATAAGAAAAAAAGTTCATAAAATACAGAACTAAAAATACAAAAGTATAGGTAGAATTATATTGGACCCCATGTAAAAGAATATACCTACGAAAATATAGATCACTATGTGAAACAATAAAGCTACAATAAAACTTCTCTTATGCACAATAATATAACTACTATAATACTCCCTCCTATGTACAAGAATATAACTACTATAATACTGCTCCTATGTACAAGAATATAACTACTATAATACTGCTCCTATGTACAAGAATATAACTAGTATAATACTGCCCCCTATGTACAAGAATATAACTGCTATAATACTGCTCCTATGTACAAGAATATAACTAGTATAATACTGCCTCCTATGTACAAGAATATAACTACTATAATACTGCCTTCTATGCACAATAATATAACTACTATAATACTGCCACCTATGTACAAGAATATGACTACTATAATACTGCTCCTATGTACAAGAATATAACTACTATAATACTGCTCCTATGTACAAGAATATAACTAGTATAATACTGCCTCCTATGTACAAGAATATAACTACTATAATACTGCCTTCTATGCACAATAATATAACTACTATAATACTGCCACCTATGTACAAGAATATGACTACTATAATACTGCCTCCTATGTACAAGAATATAACTACTATAATACTGCTCCTATGTACAAGAATATAACTACTATAATACTGCTCCTATGTACAAGGATATAACTACAATAAAACTTATCTTATGCACAAGAATATAACTACTATAATACTGCTCCTGTGTACAAGAATATAACTACTATAATACTGCTCCTATGTACAAGAATATAACTACTATAATATTGCCACCTATGTACAAGAATATAACTACTATAATACTGCTCCTATGTACAAGGATATAACTACTATAATACTGCTCCTATGTACAAGGAAATAATTACTATAATACTGCTCCTATGTACAAGAATATAACTACTATAATACTGCCTCCTATGTACAGGAATATAACTACTATAATACTGCCTCCTATGTACAAGAATATAACTACTATAATACTTCTCCTATGCAAAAGAATATAACTCCTATAATAATGCTCTTATGTACAAAAATATAACTACTACAATACTGCCTCCTATGTACAAGAATATAACTACTATAATACTGCCTCCTATGTACAAGAATATAACTACTATAATACTGCCTCCTATGTACAAGAATATAACTACTATAATACTGCTCCTATGTACAAGAATATAACTGCTATAATACTGCTCCTATGTACAAGAATATAACTGCTATAATACTGCTCCTATGTACAAGAATATAACTACTATAATACTGCCTCCTATGTACAGGAATATAACTCCTATAATAATGCTCTTATGTACAAAAATATAACTACTACAATACTGCCTCCTATGTACAAGAATATAACTACTATAATACTGCCTCCTATGTACAAGAATATAACTACTATGGGGGCGGAGTTTGGCCGCTGAGCTGCATGGCTGCCGGTGACTGAGCTCCTCATCCTAGCCGGCACAAACCCCCTTTTATAGCACCTTTTAGAAGCTTGAAATGGGCAAAGTGGAGAGAGATCGCCCCAGGGAACCTGCTGACCCACCTGTGAGCCGCTCTAAACAGCCTGACATGGAGAAATTCCTGAGGAAAGCTGCCAAGGGCACCGCTGCTGGGACACCTAAGATGGCGCCGGCTCCTTCTATTCATTCCGATCCGGATGAATTTTCGGAAGCGGGAAGTATTTCGGATGCTTCCGAATATAAAAATCGCAAGCGGGGAGCGAATCTTTCAAAAGCGATCCTTCGCGAAATTTTGGACTCTGCGCTAGCTCCCCTGAAGCAGGACTTGACTGAAATAAAGACCGATCTCCGATCCATCGGCCAGAGAGTCGCTGCACTGGAAAACTCGCAAGACGCGATTATTCGCTTCGGTGAGGAAACATGCTCCACCCTCGGATCGCATAAAGATCTTCTTAACGATGCCCTCCTGCGAATTGAGGATCAGGAAAATCGCAGCCGTAGACGTAATATTCGCATCCGCGGCCTCCCTGAAATATTCGCATCGGAAGTTCTTGAAAAAATCGCGAAAGAAATATTCGCGAATCTTTTAACTCCAGAAAGAGCAGCAAATATTGTCATTGAACGCATACATCGCGCTCTTCGCCCCAAGCCAAAGGCTTCAGACCCTCCGAGAGATGTTGTCTGCGGTATCCTCAGTTTTGTGGACACTGCGGCTCTATTGAAAGCCAGTAGAGAGGCGGACCGCCTGGAATATGAAGGCTCGCAGCTGCAGTTCTTTCAGGACTTGGCACCTTCCACGTTGGCAAAGAGACGTATTTTGCGTCCGCTTCTTGAAGTTCTTAAATCTTCCGGGACCCAGTTCCGCTGGCTGTACCCCTTTGGCTTGGCCGTCGTCAAAAACGGACGGCAGATCACCATACGCACGCCTCAGGACCTATCCGGGGCCTGGGTCCCACTGGGTATTGCTCCAATTGAAATTCCGTCCTGGATGCCGGCAGACCAGGGAGATCCTATACCCTCGCCTCCGACTGCAGACACCTGGTCCCTTGTGCCTGCCGGGAAGAAATCCCGACCCAGTCAGAGTTCCCAGGCCTCCGCTGCTGCGGGTCGCTCTCCTCATCGCTGATTCTTCTCTGCTACGTTGGCCACCATTTTCGCCGTTCACAGTTCAGGTGTTCTCCTGAAGTGGACCTCCGGAAGTTACGGCTTTCTCCTGTTATATTGTTCAGGACATGCATAGGAGCCGTCTAGCCTTTTGACATGGCCTTTCTAGGTGTATCCAGGCCTTTGTTCACCTCCCTGAGGACTTCGCCCTCCTGATTGTTATCTACCTCTTCCCTCCCACCCCCTCTGCACAGGGGATTTGTTTGCCGTTGTTTCCCTCATTGACTTCCTTGTTACCTGATGGCCTTTTCATGGCCTCTCCCAGCTCTACGAGACCCCCCGCCTGATGGATCCCGGCACCAGGCCGTGATGAGAAAGGATCCTCTGATTCCCAGGCGCTCCGTGGAGCTCTTAGTTCTGCATTCTGTGATTATGATTTACTGTTTGCATTATTGTCTCCCTTCTTTTGCCCTCATGTGTTTCCCCTTCTGTGTCCTCTTATCCCATCCTAATGTTCTTACTTGGTTCGCTCAGATTATGATTGCTTTGTGCTTTCCTGCTGACTTAACATGGCTTCTCTTATAGTTTCTTCCCTTAATGTCCGGGGCCTGAACGAGCCGTGCAAAAGATCCCAGGTGATTTCCTTACTACTAAAAGACAAAGTCTCAATAGCCTTTTTTCAAGAAACACATTTCCGGGCAGGTAAGATTCCCAATCTTCCTTCCAAACAGTTCACTCAGTGGTTCCACAGCGCACAGGCCTCCGCTAGCCGGGGTGTCAGTATTGCCATTCACAAGCAGGTACCCTTTGCGGTTACAGCCTCCTCTTCGGATCCTGATGGCCGGTACTTATTTGTGAAGGGCTCTATAGCGGGCACACCGGTTACACTGGCCAATATTTACGCGCCGAATAGGGGACAGGTTGCATGGCTGGTTCAGACCCTCGCTGCGCTGGCTGCATTCAAACAGGGTATGGTAATTCTGGGGGGAGATTTTAATGTGACCCTAGACCCACTTCTGGATTCCTCCTCGGGGAAATCGGCTATCACTCACGTACGTCTTAGACGCCTGAAGGTGGCTCTGCGTAAACTAGGTGTTATTGATACCTGGCGTACCCTGAACCCCACGGGTCGTGACTACTCGTTCTACTCCCATGCCAAGTCCTCACACCACAGATTAGACTATGTCTTTCTCTCCTCTGAGCATGTCAAACAAATTGTAAACACCCGAATAGGCAACATCACGTTGTCGGACCACGCCCCTGTCTTTCTGACAGTTTCGCTGTCCACTCTCCCTACACGGGAATGGAACTGGCGTCTCAATGAGACCATCATCCAGGACCAGGTGTCATCGGGGAAAATAGCCACCTCCCTCCAGGAGTTCTTTAGTACTAACACCGCAGGTCCCTCCCCTCCCTCCCCCGCTGTAATCTGGGAAACCCACAAGGCCGTGATCCGTGGAGAGCTCATCGCTCTCGGCTCCCATCTTAAAAAACAAAGGGCCCAGGCCATGTCCACCCTCCTATCCCGTATCGCCACCCTCGAGCTCAGCCATAAGCAATCCCAAGCGTTAAGCCTTGCGGAGGAGCTTTCTGTCGCGCGATCTCAATTAAAAGATATGTTGAACGTTACTTCAGCTAAATTACTCCTTCGTGCGCGCTTCAAATCCTACGCACATGGCGACAGAGGGAACAGACTTATGGCGGCGCTAACTAAACAACAATTTTCTGACTCCTTCATTCCGGCGATCAAAGATGCGGCGGGCAATCACCTTAAGTCTACCCCTGATATAGCCAAAGCATTTTGTGCCTTCTACGAAGACCTTTACAACCTCCCGCCCCCTCCTGGGTCATCTCCCTGCTCCGTCGCGGAGGCCTCGAATAAATTCCTCTCCTCCCTTCAGCTTCCCTCTATATCCCCGGATCAGTCCTCCCAACTATTAGCTCCCATCTCTGGCCCGGAAGTCCTGAAAGTCCTAGCCACTATCCCCTCCGGTCGCAGTCCCGGCCCTGACGGTTTCACCATCTCTTATTATAAAACTTTTAAATCTGTCCTAGCCCCTCAATTTAGCTCCCTATGTAATTATCTCCTGGGTGGTGGCCACCTCCCTGCCCAGTCACTCACAGCCCACATCACCATTATCCATAAGGAGAATAAAGACCCGTTGCAATGTGGCAGTTACCGCCCTATCTCCCTACTAAACACGGACATTAAATGGTGGGCTAAGATCCTGGCTCAACGGATTCAAACAGTTCTCCCGGATGTTATTCACAAAGAACAAGTTGGCTTTGTCTCTGGCAGACAGGGTAATGAGAATACTGTTCGCCTCCTTCATCTCATGAACTGGGCACGGTCTACCTCTACCCCGCTAGCTCTGCTGAGCACTGATGCAGAGAAAGCTTTTGACAGAGTGAGCTGGCAGTATATGTCACTGGCTCTGTCGAAATTTGGCTTTCCTGACCAACTCATTTCCGCTATCCTCTCTCTGTACTCTGCCCCCTCTGCCAGGGTCAAAGTCAACGGCACTCTTTCACCCGCCTTTGCCATTACTAATGGCACTAGGCAGGGTTGCCCTCTCTCCCCCTCGCTTTTTGTGATAGTCATGGAAACTCTCCTGTGCAAAATCAGGCAAGATCCCGATATTGAAGGTCTCCAGAGAGCCTCCCACACTCACCTCACGGCGGCTTTTGCAGACGACCTCCTTATTATGATCACGAACCCTGAGACATCCTTCCCCCGGCTACACTCTATATTTGAAGAATTCGGTTGGGTCTCCAATTTCAAGATCAACTATAGCAAATCCCTTGCCCTGAATGTTACATGTAAACCCGCTCTTGTTGCGTCGCTTAAACGCTCCACCCCCTTCACTTGGGCCGCTCGGGACATCACATTTTTGGGGATTCACGTCTCTGCGAATCTGAATGACCTTTACAGCCTTAATTACACCCCTATGCTCAACTCAATTAAATCCCATCTACAGTCGGTAAAACTTCCCTTCATCTCCTGGATAGGCAGGAAGAATTATCTCAAGACCTTCATTGTCCCCAAACTCCTATACCTGCTGCAGACGTTGCCCATATGGCTCCCGCGCTCGTACTTTACAGAGTTGCGTAGGAGATTCTCCCTTTTCCTCTGGTCGAACAAACCATCTAGGATAGCTTACTCCACATTGACGAGGGAAAAGAGGTTTGGTGGCTTCGGCCTTCCCGATGTCCACCTGTATTACACTGCCACGCACCTAAATAGGTGCTTCTCTCTTCTTTCCCGAAGCCCCCCAAATCTATGCGCAGCTCTAGAGCGAGGCCTCGTTACATACAAAGATTATCTCGTCCTGTGGGGGGTCCGTAGCTGTACGCCCTCACATTCCTTTGCCTCCCCCATTTGGAAGGGCATGCTCGTTGAATGGGCTAAACTCTATAGATCTAAAGATCTGAGATTCCCGAATCCTCGCCTCCCTCTGCACTTATTGCAAAACTTAGTTCATCCCGAGACCACTGCCCCTTCAGGTGTTTGGTATCAGTTGTCTAACCACACACTACAGGAGGTTGTATCTGCGAGTGGGGACTTGGCATGGGACACGATTCGGGCCTTGCCTGAGGTTCGAAAGCAATCCTTCTTGGCTCTCGCTGCCTTTCGCAAGGATATTGCGATTTTGAAACTCCCTCCCTTCTGCACGGAAGAATCCACCTGGCTGGAAAAGAAACTAGATATGCCGATCCCCCCGAAGAAGCCCCTGTCAACTCTCTACAAGGAGTTACTCTCTTCCACACCCCCAGTACTATCCTTTTTAGTGGCCTGGGAGAAGGAGCTCTCGTACCCCCTCTCAGAACCCGAAAAAGCATTTATCCTCTCCAACTCTCACGGATTCAGTCGTTGTATCAAAATACAGGAAAATTCCTTTAAGCTTCTTACGCGTTGGTACAAAACGCCTGAATTCCTCCATAATCTTAATCACGAAATACCCGATCAGTGCTGGAGGTGTGGAACAGAGAAGGGGTCCCTATCTCACATATGGTGGTCCTGCAGTCTAATCCGTCCCTTCTGGACACAGATTGAGAGCCTAATCGGGCGCATTTGCGGCTCCCCTATAAGGCTAGATGCGCAATTAGTCCTGCTTTGGTGCCCCAATATAACCCTCGCCCCTTCTAAAAACAACCTACCAACGTTACTTCTAACTGCTGCCCGCCTGCTAGTCCCCCTGCTGTGGAAGAACGACTCTGCACCTACGCTGCTGATGTGGCAAGAGAAAGTGGATCAGATATGTCGTTTTGAAGAACTGGCTCACTGGGAATCTCACACTCGCCCTCGTTTTCTGGACATATGGAGTCCCTGGAAAGCCTATCGCCACCCGGCGTCTTGAAAGACCCTGTCATGATCTGACTGACACCGCCATTATTGAACCCATCACCCCCCCCCTCCCTCCCTCTCCCTCCCTCCCTTCTTCTTGTTTGGTATTTCTTTATCCCTGTCCGTTGTCCTGTTTGTCTATTTGTGTTCCCCCCCCCCCTTCATTTGTTTGACTTTTGTTATATTTGATTGCACTATTCTGATGCCATCTGCGTATGGCGTTTGCTGTATTGTGGCACTTTATATCTATTTGCTTTCTCAATAAAAAGAGATTTGGTTAAGAATATAACTACTATAATACTGCCTCCTATGTACAAGAATATAACTACTATAATACTGCTCCTATGTACAAGAATATAACTACTATAATACTGCCTCCTATGTACAAGAATATAACTACTATAATACTGTCTTCTATGTACAAGAATATAACTACTATAATACTGCCTCCTATGTACAAGAATATAACTGCTATAATACTGCCTCCTATGTACAAGACTCTAACTACTATAATACTGCCTCTATGTACAAGAATATAACTACTATAATACTGCTCCTATGTACAAGAATATAACTACTATAATACTGCTCCTATGTACTAGACTATAACTACTATAATACTGCTCCTATATACAAGAATATAACTACTATAATACTGCCTCCTATGTACAGGAATATAACTACTATAATACTGCCTCCTATGTACAAGAATATAACTGCTATAATACTGCTCCTATGTACAAGAATATAACTACTATAATACTGCTCCTATGTACAAGAATAAAATTACTATAAAACTACACCCCTCAAGGTATTTAAAACTGATTTTACATACGTTGTTAACGCTTTAGGTGTTGCACAAGAGTTATTGGCAAATGGGGATGAAATTTGAGATTTTTTTTGCCTAATTTTCCATTTTAACCCATTTTTTCCACTATAAAAGCAAGGGTTCACAGCAAAACAAGACTGTATCTTTATTGCCCCGACTGCCGTTTACAGAAACACCCCAATGTGGCTGTAAACTACTCTATGGCCACACGGCGGGGCGTAGAGGGAAAGGAGCGCCGTGTGGGTTTTGGAGGGCTGATTTTTATGGACCGGTTTATTTACACCGTGTCCTGTTCAACCCCCCTGATGCACCCCTGGAGTAGAAACTCCCTAAAAGTGACCCCATTTTGTAAACAACGGGATAAGGTGGCATTTTTTTGGGGACTATTTTTAGGGTACATATGATTTTTGGTTGCTCTATATTACATTTTTGTGAGGCATGGTTACCAAAAATCGAAATTCTGAAATTTCATCTCCATTTGCCATTAACTGTTGAGGAACACCTAAAGGGTTAATAAAGTTTGAATACCTTGAGGGGTGTAGTTTCTTAGATAGGGTCACTTTTAGGGAGTTTCTACTCTAGGGGGCATCAGGGGGGCTTCAAAGGGACATGGTGTCAATAAAAAAGGCCATCAAAATCGGCCTTCCAGAAACCATGTCGGTCCTTTCCTTTTGCGCCCTGCCTTTTACTGATACAGCAGTTTACGACCACAAATGTGGCATTTCTGTAAACTGCAGTATCAGGGTAATAAATATTAAGTTTTGTTTAGGTGTTAACCCTTGTTTTGTCACCGGAAAAAACGGATTGAAATGGAAAAGTGCCAAAAATAGCGGTTTTGGCACCGTTTTTTTTTTTACCGTGTTAATCTGGGGGGTTAGGTCATGGGATATTTTTATAGAGGAGATTCTTATGGACGCGGCGATACCTAATAAGTCATTTTTTTACATTTACTTAAGTTTTTGACAGTATTTTCTTTTTTGATACAAATTTTTTTTTGTATCTCTAAAGTCTAAGTGTCATGTTTTATTTTTTTTTATCCGATTATCTTATGTGGGGGCTCATTTTTTGCGGGATGAGCGGATGGTTTTATTGGCACTATTTTGGGGGCTATATGACTTTTTATCGCTTGCTATTAAACTTTTTGTTATGTAAGGTGACAAAAAAAAAATCTTGTTTTGCACCTTTTTTTTTTTTTTCCTGGACCATGTTAATCTGGGGGGTTAGGTCATGGGGTAGTTTTATAGAGGAGATTTTACCGACGTGGCGATACCTAATATGTCTACTTTTAATAAATTATTTTCGTTTTTTTGGGTGTCTCAAGTCTGAGAACCATAGTTTTTTATCCGATGTCAGTGCTAAATTGGGATATAAATTTAGTACTGCATGGAAGTGTGATACTCCCTGAAGCAACCGTCAATGCAGAGGCCCGGATGATCGGGGCACGTGTCACACTGAGTGGTGGTGTCCTTCCGTATCCCCCTCCTGCGACACACTCTGCACTTTTTTGGGGTTCGTCCCTTCTTTCCAGTATGGGGGACCCGGGCGCCTCCAGTTCCCGAGGTACTCCGGCCTGCTCTTTCCCGGTCCGAATAGATCAGGGCCTTGAGGACTGCCTCATAGAATTGGAGGAATGTCCCTGTGTTTCCAGCGCTCCAGGACAGCACAAAAGAGTTGTACATGGCAACCTGTACCAAGTAGACCGCAACTTTTTTGTACCATGCCCGGGTTTTGCGCATGGCGTTATATGGCTGGAGGGCTTGATCAGAGAGATCAACTCCTCCCATATGCCGATTGTAGGCGACGATACAATCGGGCTTGAGGACCGTTGCCGCGGTACCCCGCACAGGGACAGGGGTGATGCCGTTACCATGAATTGTGGACAGCATAAGGACATCCCTCCTGTCCTTATATCTGACCAGCAACAGGTTTCCAGTGGTAAGGGCATGGGTCTCACCCCTGGGGATAGGTACCTGGAGGGGTAACCCTTATCCAGCAGTGGGTACATAAGGTCCCACACAAGTTTCCCGCTAACACCCAGAGTGGCGGGACATTCTGGGGGTTGAATCCGGGAATCTCGCCCCTCGTATACACAAAATTTGTAAGTGTACCCTGAGGTACTCTCACAAGGTTTGTACAGCTTCACGCCATATCTCGCCCGCTTGGAGGGCACATACTGGCGGAAAATGAGTCTCCCCTTGAACGTAATGAGAGACTCATCAACCGCGACCTCCCTTTCAGGTGCATAGGCCTCCATGAATTTGGCCCCAAAGTGATCGATGACCGGTCATGGGCAGGATCACCTCGGGGGGGACAGACGGTCATGGGCAGGATCACCTCGGGGGGGACATGCTGCATTATCTGAATAATGCAGACATTTTCGGATGGCCTCAAACCGGGAGCGTGTCATGGCCGTACTGTAAAGTGGGGTCTGGTATAGGACGTCCCCGCTCCAGTACAGCCTGGCACTGGGTTTCTTGACCAGGCCCATATGCAGCACGAGGCCCCAAAATGTCCTTATTGCGGCAGCACCCCTGGGGGGGTCTAGGGTCACACAGCTGTGCTATGGACCCCAGACACCCTAACTTAGGGTGATGCATCAAAAGTTTACCAAACTAACTTTCCCTTTATTTTCCCTGCCTAACCCAAACTTTCCCCATGCTTTCCCTATGTACCTGATAGGGGGTGCTGGGGCACAGATCAGGTCCTGGGGGCACAGATTGGGTGCTGCTGGCAGCGATCGACGAGACGGGTGCAGGCAGCTCCTCTCTCCTCCGGAACACAAAAGGAGGAGGAGAGGAGCGCTTGCATCATTTGAATTTCGCGCCGTCCAGCCCACCAACCAATCAGAGGCGATCCTGAGAGGTGATGTCACCATCACCTCTCAGGATCGCTGGATGGTGATTGGTGGGGTGAAATCACACCACCATCACCATCCTGTTCCGGATTATCGGGTCTTCAGAGACCCGAATAACCCAGAAACGCAGAAAACTGCAGGTCTGAATTGACCTGCGGTTTTCTGCGATCGCATACATGGGGGGGGGGGTCACAGGACCCCCCCGGCGCATTTGCCCCTGGTGCCTGCTCAATGATTTGAGCAGGCACGGGGTTCCGATCGCCGCCCGCCGGTGATCGAAAATACACAGGGTGTACAGGTATGCCCTGTGTCCTTAAGTACCAGGACATAAGGGCGTACCTGTACGCCCTATATCCGGAAGAGGTTAATATATTTTTTTGTACATGGGGCAACATTATTGTTGTTATATGGTAAATATTGTCTGTAGGTTGCATCGTTTTACATTTACAGTGATATATACATGGCTATAAGTAACTGTATTTTGTCAAACATTTACTTGAGGCAGGTATTTATCATAGCAGTTGTCAGTTCCTTTTAGCAACAGGTTTAAAAAAAAATTCTCTCATGAAGGATCACAATGGGGAGACTGACATCTCTTCTCTATCCTGTGGTATAATGGAAGATCTTTATCTGTGGAGATCTCCTCATACTCATGATTTGGATGGCCACTTACCTTTGCCTCAGCAGATCGGTATTATAATATTGGCAGGCTGCTTTGGCTCCACACTTCTTTCCCCATAGTGTGCAGGTGCTATCAATCATACTGCCGAACATGACAGGACCCGGCAGCCAGGCTGGAAAATGGGAAATACATAAATCATCCGCAAAGTAAAGAATAAACATGAATAATCTCTAGAATATTTATTCTGATTTTAGTTACAATTAGAGATCAGCAAAGATCTGAAAAATTTAATTTGCTGCATCGGCAAATTTCACAAAGAAATTTGATTTATGACGAATGACTTTGTCACGAAGGACATTCCTTTGTATGTGGTGGACGCAATGACAGGGAATGGCGATTGCGCTGCACTCCGTCATTGAACCCTTCAAATGCCGCATTCATCACTGATCGTGGTATCTGACATTAAAATCAAGGCCTTTCAGGGCCTAATCCATTTAACAAAGTTAATTAATAAATACATACTCACCCGATCCTTTTGATCGCGGAGATGCTGTCACAGCCATTTTGATTGAAGACACTGCGTGAAATCTACAGTCAAGATGGCTGTGATGGCCTATTTGCGCTCAAATGTATGAGGTGAGCATGTGTTTGGAACGCAAACAACTGGACACTAGCGACTGGGATACAAACCAAGGAAAAGTGAGCAAGAGAGAGAACCCAGTACACAAATGTGTGTTTCTTAAAAATATATTGTCACGGCCAGATGATGTTGGTCGCTGCTCGACCAGGACGACAGAATTAGGGAGCAGGTCACCTCCTATCACATCCCAAATTCTGACCCTGTCTCCAAGCCGTATGAGCCGACCCTGATGGTAGGAGGGCTCATACACCGTAACCTATAGTCCCTACTAGCCCTCAGGGTGGCCCTGAACTAGGAGCAGACTAAGACAACCTGTTCCTCCTGGATACGGAGGAACAGGAGTCTCACTGGCCAAGCTGCAAGGAGATGGGGTACATAAACAGACATATGGATATGGCAGGAGAACTACTCTAGTTCAAACCTTCCTGCCAAAGCCTTGCTGACTGGATCCCGTGCTCACAAGCTGATGTCCACACCATACATAAATGGACACAGCCTACACACATACACACACAGGAACCCAGATCCATAGCTGCATTAAACATGAAAGGAAAACGACATCAACTTACCATCACATATAAACATTTATGACCACAAGGGTGGCCCTCACTGGCAGATGGTATATAACCAGGAAGATGACTCCAGCTTACAAACAAGGCTGGAGTACCCCTCAGACTTCTGATCTAAACTGAGGCTAAATAGCCCATGTAGCCACACCCACACACAGACACACCCAGTGTTCACACACAAAGAAGGGAGTTAACCCTTCCTACACCAGGCAAGGGAAGACAGCCACTTAAAGGGGAAGTGCACACATACAGAAACCTGTGAACACCAAAACAACAAAAGTGCACACATACAAAGACAGGTTGCCTGGTGCAACCGCATGCACTTTACAGCAAGCTGCCTAGCACCAGCTCAGGCTGCTATACTGCCACATACATTATGTTGCCAGCGGCAACCACTGGTGAGGCAACATACTACAGCCCTCTCCTGTGATTGACAACAAGACAAGACCGCAGGCAACTGCATGCGGTTTAGGAGTCACGGCCATAACCATGGTCGTGACATATATTAGGGGTACTCTTTCTCATTATGGCGAGCCCCTAGTATGCCAAGTACATGTACTTAATATTGTCGGCCAGGTGATGCCCCTCTGGGTTTCTGGGAAACATATTCAAATTAGCTTTCCTAAACCTGTCTCATGCCAGTAGATGTTAGACCTGATAATTTGCATATATTTTCCCCAGGAATCAAGTGGAGCATTGTCTAGCATGCAATAGTCATCACGTATATCATCCAGTTTCCATAATAGAAATTGTACCCAACCAGCACTTCTCCCCATTGCCTTTTACCTAGAAAAACTGCTTATCTGATAAAGAGGTCTTGTTCTGAAAGAGCTAGTTTGCAGATGTGAGGCTGGCTTAGCTTTTTTTCTAGTTTTGCTACATATGCATGTTTTAAAGGCAGGAAAGCATCTCTGCCAATCCACTGTGTGAAAACAAAGCTGTGCTCCCATTGCTGCTGTGTTCTCTTTACTGTTTATTTACTTGCTGTGCAGCAGCAAATAAGTATAATGATAGCTCCTGCCGTTTCACTTCAATGGGACAGTCCTTCCTATTCATCTGAGAATACAGCACCTCAGTATTTTTATAAATTTTTTCAGTCACATTTTTGGATCAACTATAGATGAACCAGAGAGACCTCCAAGGTAACATTCAGCTGAAAGTGAGACAAGAGAATTACAACATCCCACAACGCTTACAACTCTCTTAATGAAACATACAAGCTAGTTCTCTTTCTAGAAAGACAAGGAAACCAGAACATCTCAAGAGAAACTTGTCCTACTTGGTTGCTCTTGTTGTAGTTGTTAATGGGGTCTTGTGTTGTAATTCTCTTGTCTCACTTTCAGTTGAATGTTACTTTGGAGGTCTCTCTGGTTCATCTGAACGTGATCCAAAATAGTGAGATAGAATTGCTAAAGGTGTTGTCTGTTTTTGCTATATGGATGATGTATCCTAAGGAGAATATGAAGCAGCCATCCCATTGAAGTGAATTGGGACAGCAGGAGCTATAAGTATAACTACTGGCTACTGCACAGCAGTTAACTCTTACAATTAAAGGAACACAGCATCCACATAACTGCTATTGTTATAGCATTTTCACATAGGGTTGCTTTCCAGCCATTTAAGCAAGCTTACATAGCAAAGCAATGAAAAAAAGCTAAGCCAGCCTCACATCTGCATCTAGCTCTTTCAGGACAAAAACCCTTTATCATAGAAATGAAGATAAGAACAGCTTTTCTTGTGGCAAGGCCTTAAGGGGGACCTCTGGGTGGATACTATTTCTATTATAGAGACCGGTTGATATATACGTGATGACTTTTGTAGACTAGACAATGCTCCTCTTGATTTCTGGGAAAATGTATGCAAATGATCATGTCTAACATCTATTGGCATCAGCTAAGTTTAGGAAAGCTAATTTCAATATTTATTTGATATATTTATCACAAAAACCCAGAGGTGCATCACCTGGCCTACAATATTACATACATGTACTCAGCATACTAGGGGCTCTCCATAATTAGAAAGACTACCCCTTAGACAATGCACATATATTGTTGAGGTCCATACATTTGTATTCTAGGCTCTCTCTGTGGCTCACCCAAAATGAATCACCAAAAATTCAATTTCCTGTAGATCTGATCTTTTTCAGAAATTTGGACCAAATCACTAACGGATAGAACCAGTTCGCTCATCCTTAAATGAGACATTAAACCTTTGGACACAATGGATGGAAATACAGGTTACAAGACACCAGGGACTAGAATACAATACTAAACTACTGAAGACCACAGACTGAAACATTCAATCCCTAGTACAACAGCTACAAAGCTTTTGGAACAGGCGACTATGTTATTGTAATCGGTTACCATGGACCGAGGACAGCACCGATCCCTGTGCCAGGGACTGTTTAGTCTAATATGAGGAAATAATTGTCCAGTGTGACGTCCCCGGAGCTGCTGTTTGGACAGGACAACTAAACTCAGCAGAAAACAAAGGACTCTTACCAAGGATCCTCAGGAGCATGAACTGTATGCCGATTGCCAGGGACTTTTCAGCAGGGTTAACGCTCCTGAAATATATGACAGGAAATAAATTTACATCTGACACCAACATTAACCTCTTGTGTCTCCGCAGCTCCTTCACTGATCTTATTCCGAGCCGTCCAGCTCAGGATAACATCACCTACCTACCCTATAGAGGGTAAGACCACCCTGACCTATCACAAATGAGGCGTCTGTAACTGAGGATCAGTACAGGATAAGTAATGTATGTACACAGTGACTGCACCAGCAGAATAGTGAGTGCAGCTCTGGAGTATAATACAGGATGTAACTCAGGATCAGTACAGGATAAGTAATGTATGTACACAGTGACTGCACCAGCAGAATAGTGAGTGCAGCTCTGGAGTATAATACAGGATGTAACTCAGGATCAGTACAGGATAAGTAATGTATGTACACAGTGACTCCACCAGCAGAATAGTGAGTGCAGCTCTGGAGTATAATACAGGATGCAACTCAGGATCAGTACAGGATAAGTAATGTAATGTATGTACACAGTGACTGCACCAGCAGAATAGTGAGTGCAGCTCTGGAGTATAATACATGAGGTAACTCAGGATCAGTACAGGATAAGTAATGTGTGTACACAGTGACTGCACCAGCAGAATAGTGAGTGCAGCTCTGGAGTATAATACAGGATGTAACTCAGGACCAGTACAGGATAAGTAATGTATGTACACAGTGACTGCAGCAGCAGAATAGTGAGTGCAGCTCTGGAGTATAATACAGGATGTTACTCAGGATCAGTACAGGAAAGTAATGTATGTACACAGTGACTGCACCAGCAGAATAGTGAGTGCAGCTCTGGAGTATAATACAGAATGTAACTCAGGATCAGTACAGGATAAGTAATGTATGTACACAGTGACTCCACCAGCAGAATAGTGAGTGCAGCTCTGGAGTATAATACAGGAGGTAACTCAGGATCAGTACAGGATAAGTAATGTATGTACACAGCCACTGCACCAGCAGAATAGTGAGTGCAGCTCTGGAGTATAATACAGGAAATAATGTACAGTATTATATTAATGACTCCTTTTAAACTGTATTATTACTTATAAACCAATCTTTACCTAAGTATCAGCATAAAGGATGGCGTCTGGGATGTACTGGCCAGTGTCCCAGCCAGGCAGGACAGGATCATGAAGGGCAGTAAGAGATGGTAACAGCTGGTTCCACATGACCCAGGAGTGGCTGAGTTTCCGGATCCTGGAGATGTTATACAGCGGCACCGGGTGT
Organism: Bufo gargarizans; assembly: GCF_014858855.1. Classification (NCBI taxonomy): domain Eukaryota; kingdom Metazoa; phylum Chordata; class Amphibia; order Anura; family Bufonidae; genus Bufo; species Bufo gargarizans. The sequence goes on from NC_058082.1 coordinate 9,401,049, forward strand.
AATTCTGTAACCAAGAGGACAACACTGTGAAGGAGCCTATGATGGTGTTTAGTCCATGTTCAGACTGTGCAGGACCCCATTCCCAGACAGGTATTACGCTGAGTCTAACTCCAGTCTTCTCTCAGAGCCCAGAACTTAGATTTTTCTTAATTTGCCTTTTATCTTACATTGCCGAATTCTTGAAGGCCTAGTCATATAACTAACGCTCAAAGGGGTTGTCTCATGTAGACAACCTTAACCGGGTACCCCATTAGGTCAGTTGGGGTGTTCCACTGTCTGAACGTATCCAGAACCCCACAGCTCAGTACGTTGTGTAGTGGCCATTCTGCTCCCATTCACAGGAAAAGGAGTATCTGCTGCAATACCAGAGAATGGCCACTATACAGTATATGGCGCTGTTCCTGCTGCCAACAGCTGTTTGGTGGGGGTGTCGTGTGTCGGACCCTCGCCGATCTTATTGCGTTGACCCTTTCCTATGACACCCCATCAGTGCCTAGAGTATAAAACTATATTTTTCCTGCCACAGTAATATCTGTAATATCTGTGGTCATCTGAAGCTGCTCTATGATTTACAGTGATCATGTCATCATCGGATCTTCATACCCTCAGTCACTGCATAATGACATTTTCCGCATTCCCTTTCCACGAAGCTATACACCCTTATTGAGTATGTCAGAAAAAAGCGTAGAAACACAAGTTGCACCAAATTGCGCCACTATTTTTTTCGCAGAGCCGCAGACACTTTAGTAAATCTGGGCCACAATATATTGCAAAACTGTTCTCTGCATTAACTATAGAGGATAGTCCTATAACTCGCACTAAACATGATCCAGACCCCCCCAAGGATTGTGTCATGAGCGGGCAGTTACCGAGGAACAGGGTCCTGCAGGGTGGATCGCCCCTTTAATATCAGGATACAATTTCCCACCGAGGCCTGTGTATAATGACTTGATGCCGGGTTATAATGTTACGCTCGTTAGCCCTCCGGCCGCGTCTCGTGTTTGTACGGAAATTATATTTATTGACCGGCAGCAAAAAGCCATTATTAAAAAATAATGGAAACTCAGGCCGTGCCGGGTAATTGGTTTTATTTGGCAATTTTCAGTTCATTATTGTATCCATTTTGCATTCGTTACATTGTTTATCATTGTATCCGATAAAGCAGAATGGAAACAAAATCTGAAAACATGGAAAATCTGTTACATCTTACAGGGGTGCAAGGAAAAACTTCAAAGGGTATTCCGAGATTTTTTTTACTGATGACCTATCCTAAGGATAGGTCATCAGTATCTGTTCGGTGGGGGTCTCTCACTCCTGTGATCACCGCAACCTTCTCGCCAAGCATAGCGCCATACATTGTATAGTGGCCATGCTTGGTATCACAGCTTAGCCCCATTCACTTCTATGGGGCTGAGCTATGCCTGGGCCACATGACACGTGAACGTGTCGTCACTACCGTGAGCTCCGCTGCCTTCTCAAACATCTGATCAGCGGGGGTCCCGGGTGATCGGACTCCCAATGATCACATACACGTGACCTATCCAGAGGATCAATGATCAGCATAAAAATCTCAGAAAACCCCTTTAGGGATATATTCCACAAAGAGGATATCACCCAACTTTTCTTGACATCTGAATAGCCATGTAATACCAAAGAGAAGGTTTTCTCACTGTAGAAATGCATATTTGCTACAGAGGGGGCAAATGACAACCCCACTAACAGCAGGTATAGTGGTCAGATCAGTAGTCACCCAAGGAGAAGGAGGCAGGGGTGTAACTACCATAGTGGTAGACCATGCGACTGCTATGGGGCCCAGGGCAAGAGGGGGCCCAGTCTAAGTAGGGATAATCTCATCTTCTACTGGAGGTGAAAACTTGGTCAGGACTCTACCCTCTAAAGGAACAACTTTTAGCAAGTTAAGCAGTGGAAAATGGCCCATGGGTTATTGAAAAAGATTTGGGCAGAAACCCTTTTGTCCTAGGTGGGCAGCCTGGTCTGATCATGCTATAGGGCCCTTACTTCTCTATGTACGCCACTGGGATGAGGTAAGCTTACGAGGTAACAAACTGGTTGCTGCCGCCACCCTCTTTTGTGACTTAAAAGGGTTATCCTATGACTAATGTAAAAAATAAAAATAAGCCATCATATAGTAAATGAGAACAGCTTTCTAACAAAGCTGGAACCAGCCCTGTACCACAGATGGATCCAGAGATATCCCCATTCATTGCTCTACTAGATTTATATCAAGCTGGCAGCTCAGGGGAGTGTCTTTTCTGCAGCAACTAAAGGGGCGTGTCCATGCTCTCCCTATCGCAGCTCAGGGGGTGTGTCCACACTCTCCCTATCACAGCTCAGGGGGCGTGTCCATGCTCTCCCTATCACAGCTCAGGGGGCGTGCCCATGCTCTCCCTATCACAGCTCAGGAGACAGTTGAAGGATGAAACTGAGCATGTGCGACCATCTCAGTGAGCCGGACAAAGAAATAAGGAAAAGAACATACAGCAGGTGGCATATACGTGTACATTTTATTGAATACCTCAGCGGCTATGCTAAATTTTTAGCTGTTGGAGTTACGAGAACAGCTGGAGTGCTGGAGTTTGCTGATCCCAGATCTAGAGCATCATTATAAAAGGATAGTGATATATGGACGCGCTTGAACAACGCTGCTGTCAGTCACATTACAGCCTGAAATGGCTGGTAGCAGAGAGCAATGGCACATCTTCCCAGTACTTGCACTAGACTTTGAGTTCTGCTCTGGGTTGTCATCCTATAGTTTTGACTTTGTGATTATTGGAGACCCATCAGTCAGCGCCCACATTGTGAGTCACACATTGATTCATTTTCACCAGAGTTACTTTCTTGTTTTGAATTTAAGAATTCTGGAAGTTCTGAGTCGTTCCTCTGTACTGACGACATTCTGAGCTCTTTCACTTCTCAAGACATTCAGAATGCTAAACTGTTCACAAATTACAGAGCACCTGCCATTACAACTTATTTTCCATTAATTAGTAGCATTATTTTCCATTAATTTATTTTTCTTCTTGGTTAAGGGGAGTAGTTTGTGATCCCACGTGCTATTAATTGCACCGTGATCTCTCCAGAGCTCGCTCTACCTGAAGCTTGCTGTACTAAGTGGCTGCTGAATAAGTGGAGTTAAAGAACCGGAGTTTAAGACAAGGGCAAGTAACTAAGGTTTGATAGATTTTCCTTGCGTGTTGTTGGCTTGATTCTATCTAGTCCTCCAACTACAGCAGACAGGGTCTAATTCTAACCCATATTTACTGTTTTCCTTATTTACTGTTCATTCTCATCTAAAAATGTGCTCCATGAACAATGCTACCAAGTATGTGTCCTGTGCAGTGTGTCCGTGCCTTGAAGAGCCTTTCGAAGGTGAATACATTTGCACTAGATGCGAGCATGTTGCATATTTGGAAGCCCAGATCTTGGATCTAAATAAGCAGCTTGAAATACTTAGGGGCATTGCAGACCTGGAGAGAGGCTTAGACCTCACTGTGCAGGCGCTGACTGGGGTCAGTGAAATGGAGGTGGGAGGAGGAGGGCAGGATCAGGACTATCAGGTCGGCAGTTGGGTTAATGTAGGAAGAAGGGGTAGAGGGAAAAGTGCCAGGGAGGCTAGTCCTGAGAGGGAACGCCCTAGTAAATATGCCTGTTTGGCTGATATTAGAGATGAAAGCCCAGGGCCAGCAACACTGCAGCCGGGCGTCTCTCCGAGCAACCAGGAGGATGACCACTGCAGGAAGGATGGGAAAAGGAGTGCAGCAAAGGACAGACAGATGCTGGTGGTAGGGGACTCTATTATTAGGAGGACAGACAGGGTCATCTGTCGCTGAGACCGTGAATCAACAGCGTGTTGTCTACCGGGTGCTCGGGTTCGGCATATTGCGGATCGGATTGAATGATTAGTGGGTGGGGCTGGGAAAGACCAGACGGTCATGGTACACATTGGCACCAATGACATTGTCAGGTGGAGTTGGAAGGTCCTTAAAAACGATTTTAGGGAACTAGGTGAGAAGCTCAAGTCCAGGACCTCCAATGTAGTGTTTTCAGAAATACAACCAGTGTCAAGAGCGTCACCAGAGCGACATTGGGATCTTAGGGAGTTAAATAAGTGGCTCAGAAGCTGGTGCAGGAAGGAAGGGTTTGGGTTCATTGAGAACTGGGCCAACTTCTCTGTCGGTTACAGGCTCTAC